>NW_022589742.1:14198052-14422165 GCF_004348235.1 Phoca vitulina
GTCTTCTATATCACTAATTCTCTCTTCTGCCTCATTTATCCTAGCAGTTAGAGCCTCCCTTTTTGATTGCACCTCATTAATAGCCTTTTTGATTTCGACTTGGTTAGATTTTAGTTCTTTTATTTCTCCAGAAAGGGTTTCTGTAATAATTTCCATGCCTTTTTCAAGCCCAGCTAGTATCTTTATAATCCTCATTCTGAACTCTAGTTCCAACATCTTACTAATGTCCATATTGATTAGGTCCCTGGCAGTCAGTACTGCCTCTTGTTTTTTTTTTTTGTTGAGGTGATTTTTTCCATCTTGTCATTTTTTCCAGAGGAGAATAGATGAATGAGAGAACAAAATGCTAACAGGGTAACAACGACCCCAGAAAAATATACACCTAACAAATCAGAAGAGACCTGAAACTGGAGGAAAAGAAAGGGAAAGAAAGAAAAAAGAAAAAGATAGAAAAAAAAGAATATGATAATATATGATCAGCCTGGTGAATAAATTAATACCACACACTAGATTTTGGTAGTATTTTGGTTAGAAGAAACTGCCTCCCAAAATTTTAAAGAAAGAAAAGGTTATATATGTCCAAAAATAAGGGTAAATATGATGAAGGGATGGCATATGACTGTAAAGATGAAAATTATAAAAGATTTTATAAAAGATATTGATAAGAAGTTGGTTGAAAAAAGAAAGAAGAGGAATTTAAAAAAAAAAGGGAGAGAATGTGATCAGGCAGGAGACTAGAACAAAGCCATACACTAGAGTTTTAGGGTATATTTTGGTCTGTTAGAAGAAACTGTATCCCAAAATTTTAAAGAGAGAACAACTTATATATATACCCAAAATAAGGTTAACTACTATGAAGGGATAGAGTATGACTCTAAAAATGAAAAATAAAAAAGATTTTTAAAAAGGGATTGATAAGATGTTGGTTGAAAAAGGGAAAAAGAAAAATTCAAAAAAATAGAAAAAGAAAAAAAAGTAAATTAAAAAAAAATAACTTTGAAAGACTAAAGAATCAGGGGGAAAAAAGCCATGAATTCTATGTGATGTATTCCCCTAGTGCTGGTGTTCTGCCATCTCATTGATCGGTAAACTTGGTCTTGGCTGGCTGTTCTTGCTGATCTTTTGGGGACGGGGCCTGTTGCCGGGGTTCTCAAATGTCTTTGCTGGAGGCGGAATTGCCCTATTCTTGCCAGGGCCGGGCTAAGTAATCTGCTCGGGTTTGCTCTCGGGAGCTTTTGTTCCCTGCAAGCTTTCCGTACAGCTTTGGAGGATGAGAGTGAAAATGGTGGCCTCCCAATCTCCGCCCTGGAGGAGCCGGGAACTCAGGGCCCCACTCCTCCGTGAGCCCCCAGAGAAAAGCAGTCAATCACTCCCATCTCCCTGGTCTCCATTGCACTCCTGCCCACCTGGCCTGTGACCAAGCATTTCTATCTCTGACACACGACCCTGTTTGGAGTCTCCAGTCCCAGCAGATCCCTGTGGTGCGCTCCCATGCCACTCCTCCCGGGGTGGAAGGGGAGTCTCCCTGGATCTGCCACTTGTTGGGTCCCTGCTGGAAGAGAAGTGGCCCGACTGTGCTGCAGATCATGGTTTATGGCAACCCCGAGCTGAGAGCCCACTCCTTGGCTCCATCTGTGCAGCCGGCTTCCCTGCTCCGATACCTGGGGGTTTTGCCGCACTCAGGCACCCCCGGTCTTTCTGTGACTCCAAGGATCCTGAGACCACACTGTCCCAGCGAGTGTTCCACCCCCTGCTTAGCCACTGGAGCAACGTCCCTCAGTGGAGCCAACTTTTAAAAGTTCCAATTTTGTGTTCTGCGGCTCTATCACTTGCCAGTAGTGGCTGACAGAGGCTCCCTCCCCTGCCATCTATCTTCCCAAATATTGCCTCGGATTCACTTCTCCACACGTCCTACCTTCCAGAAAGTGGTCGCTTTTCTGTTCAGAGAGTTGCTGCTATTCTTTTCTTCGATCTCCTGTTGGGTTCGTAGGTGTTCAGAATCTGATATATTATCTTCTTCATACGTCCGTGGATTTGATTTTTAATATTTTTTCATTTTTTTATTTCCAATCATTTATTTTTCTATCATTGTTTCATTTTACCATAATTTATTTACAAAAATTGGCAGATATGTCTTTGGCATCAATTTATTTCTTCATTTCCTTTTTTTTCCTTTTTGATATTTTTAATGAAGTATAATAAACGTATAAAAGTGCAAGGAACTACATGTATCACTCAAATTACCACAAAGAAATTATCTGTGTAGCCATCACCATGATCAAGAAGTAGAACATTATAAGAACACTGAAAGCTCCCAATAGGCCCCCTCTCTATTATGACCTCATTTCATGAGATTTATTCTTTCATTTCATTTCATGTATTCTTTTTTTCATTTTGATTTTTAATATTTTGTTAAAGAGTTTGGTACATATATTTATGGGGGATATTTATCTGTACTTCTCATTTATTTATACTGTGTTTGCAGGTTTTGGTATTGGAGTTAAATTGGCCTCATAAAATGAGTTTGGATGTGTGCCTTCTTCTTCTATTATGTGAAAGTGTTTGTATAAATATCATTCCTTAATGTTTTGATAGGATTCACAAACCAAGTGGCTCTGGAGTTTCACTGTAAGAGGTTTTTGATACTTCAAGTTTTAAAATAGATTTAGGACTATTCAAATGTTCATCTATCAGGTTCAACTTCAGTCAGTTTTGGTAAGTTTTATTAAACTCTGCCAAATTTATTGGCATAGTTATTTATAATATCTTTTTATTACCTTTCTTCTCACAGTTTTGTTGAGGTTCAATTTATATACCATAAAATTCACTCAATGTATGTGAAACAATTTAATGATTTCATTAGATTTATACAGTTGTGCTGCCATAATGACAATCCAGTTTTAGAATATTTTTATCTCCCTAAAAACTGAGGTCCCTTGTGTTCATTATAATCCTAGCTGTCTTATATAATCCTAAAATTATTGTTAATCCTAAACTTAGACAACCACTGATCAGCTTTCTGCCTCTGAAAATTTACCTTTTTACTTGGTTTTTCATATGAATAGAACTATACGTATGTACCTTTTCTGTATCACTTCTTTCATTTAACATATTATTGAAGTTCATCCAGGTTATAATATGTATCAGTAGTTCATTGTTTAAACTGCCAAAAAACATTCTACTATATGTATAAACTACATTATTTTTACCCATTCACCAAATGGCATATATTTGTAATGTTCCAGTTTTGGCCTATTGTGAACAATGTTGTTATGAATATACTTTGCCTGACTATGTATTTTTTTATTTCCCTTGGGTAGATGCCTATGAGTGGAATTGCTCAGTCACATTATAAATTTAAGCTAAATGTAAAATAAACTGCCACACTGGTTTGCAAAATGAGTGTACCATTTTGCATTCTCATCAGTAATGCATGAATATTCTAATTTCTCCACATCCATATTAATACTTGGTATAACCTGTCTTTTTCTTAATATACATTCTAGAGGATGTGTTTCAGTAGTTTTTTCCTTTCCTTTTTTTTTTTATTATGTTCAATTAGCCAACACATAGCACATCATTAGTTTTTGATGTAGTCTTCAACAATTCATTAGTTGCATATAACACCCAGGGCTCATCACCGTATATGCCCTCTTTAATACCCATCACCTGGCAACCTCATCCCCCCACACCCCTCCCTTTTGTAACCCTCAGTTTCGTTCCCAGAGTCCAGAGTCTTTCATGGTTTATCTCCCTCACTGATTTCTTCCCATTCAGTTGTTCCTCCCTTCCCATGTGGTCCTCCATGCTATTCCTTATGTTCCACATATGAGTGAAACCATATGATAATTCTATTTCTCTGCTTGACTTATTTCACTTAGCATAATCCCCTCCAGTTCCATCCACATCAATGCAAATGGTGGGTATTCATCCTTTCTGATGGCTGAGTAATATTCCATCGTATATATGAACCACATCTTTATCCATTCATCCATTGAAGTGCATCTAGGCTCCTTTCACAGTTTGGGTATTGTGGACATTGCTGCTATGAACATTGGGGTGCATGTGCCCCTTCTTTTCACTACATCTGTATCTTTGGGGTAAATACCTAGTAGTGCAATTGCTGGGTCATAGGGTAGCTCTATTTTTAACATCTTGAGGAATATCCATACTGTTCTCCAGAGTGGCTGTACCAGCTTGCATTCCCACCAAAAGTGGAAGAAGCTTCCCCTTTCTTCACATCCTCGCCAACACTTGTTGTTTCTTGTCTTGGAAATTTTGGCCATTCTAACTGGTGTAAGGTGGTATCTCACTGTGGTTTGGATTTGTACTTCCCTGATGGATAGTGATGTTGAACATTTATCATGTGTCTATTAGCCATTTGTATGTCTTCTTTGGAGAACTGTCTGTTCATGTCTTCTGCCCATTTCTTGACTGGATTATTTATTTTTTGGGTGTTGAGTTTGAGAAATTCTTTATAGATCTTGGATACCAGCCCTTTATCTGTATGTCATTTGCAAATATCATCTCCCATTCCGTGGGTTGCCTTGTTGTTTTGTTGACTGTTTTCTTTGCTGTGCAAAAATTTTTATCTTGATGAAGTCCCAATACTTCATTTTTGCTTTTGTTTCCCTTCCTTTAGAGGCATGTCTTGAAAGAAGTTGTTGTGGTCAATGTCGAAGAGGTTACTGCCTATGTTCTCCTCTAAGATTTTGATGGATTCCTGTCTCACATTGAGGTCTTTCATCCATTTTGAGTTTATCTTTGTGTGTGGTGTAAGGAATGGTCCAGTTTCGTTCTTCTGCATGTGGCTGTCCACTTTTCCCAGCACCATTTATTGAAGAGATTGTCTTTTTTCCATTGGATATTCTTTCCTGCTTTGTCAAAGATTAGTTGACCGTAGAGTTGAGGGTCCTTTTCTGGAGTCTCTATTCTGTTCCATTGGTCTATGTGTCTGTTTTTTGTGCCAATACCATCTTGTCTTGATGATCACAATTTTGTAATATAGCTGGAAATCAGGCAACGTGATGCCCCTAGCATTGGTTTTCTTTTTCAACAATCCCCTGGCAATTTGGGGTCTTTTTGGGTTCCATACAAATTTCAGGATTGTTCCAGCTCTGTGAAAAATGTCAATGGTGTTTTAATAGGGAAGGCATTGAAAGTGTAGATTGCTCTGGACAACATAGACATTTTCACAATGTTTATTCTTCCAATCCATGAGCATGGAATGTTTTTCCATCTCTGTGTATTCCTCAATTTCTTTCATAAGTGTTCTGTAGTTTCTAGAGTATAGATCCTTTACTTCTTTGGTTAGGTTTATTCCTAGGTATATATCCTTTACTTCTTTGGTTAGGTTTATTCTAGTGAATGAGATTAATTCCTTAATTTGTCTTTCTTCAGTCACATTGTTAGTGTATAGAAATGCAACTGACTTCTGTGCATTGATTTTGTATCCTGCCACGTTGCTGAATTGCTGTATGAGTTCTAGTAACTTGGCGGTGGAGTCTTTTGGGTTTTCCACATAAAGTATCATGTCATCTGTGAAGAGAGAGAGTTTGACTTCTTTGCCAATTTGAATGCCTTTTATTTCTTTTTGTTGTCTAATTGCTGAGGCTAGGACTTCTAGTACTATGTTCAACAAAAGTGGTGAGAGTGGATATCACTGTCCTGTTCCTGACCTTATGAGAGAAGCTCTCAGTTTTTCCCCATTGAGAATGATATTCACTGTGGGCTTTTCATAGATAGCTTTTATGATATTGAGGTATGTTCCTTCTATCCCTATACTCTGAAGAGTTTTAATCAGGAAAGGATGTTGTATTTTGTCAAATGCTTTTTCTGCATCAATTGAGATGATCATATGGTTCTTGTCTCTTCTTCTGTTAATGTGATCTATCACTTTGATTGATTTGTGAATGTTGAACCACCCTTGCATCCGAGGAATAAACCCCACCTGGTCGTGGTGAATAATCGTGTTAATGTACTGTTAGATCCTATTGGCTAGGATCTCGTTGAGTATTTTGGCATTCATGTTCATCAGGGATATTGGTCTGTAATTCTTTTTGATGGGGTCTTTGTCTGGTTTGGGGATCAGGGTAATGCTGGCCTCATAGAACGAGTTTGGAAGTTTTCCTTCTATTTCTATTTTTTGGAACAGCTTCAGTAGTATAGGTATGATTTCTTCTTTATTTATTTTTTTAAAGATTTATTTATTTATTTATTTATTTATTTATTTATTAGAGAGAGAGCATGAGAGGGGGGAAGGTCAGAGGGAGAAGCAGACTCCCCGCTGAGCAGGGAGCCCGATGTGGGACTTGATCCCAGGACTCCAGGATCATGACCTGAGCCGAAGGCAGTCGCTTAACCTACTGAGCCACCCAGGCGCCCTGATTTCTTCTTTAAATGTTTGGTAGAATTCCATTGGAAAGCCACCTGGACTCTTGTTTCTTAGGAGGTTTTTGATTACAGTTTCAATTTCCTTTCTGGTTATTGGTCTGTTCAGATTGTCTATTTCTTCCTGTTTCAGTCTTGGTAGTTTATAAGTGTCCAGGAATGCATCCATTTCTTCCAGTTTGCCTAGTTTGTTGGCATATAGCTGCTGGTAATAAGTTCTAATAATTGTCTCTATTTCCTTGGTATTGGTCATGATTTTTCCCCTTTCATTCATGATTTTATTAATTTGGGTCCTTTCTCTTTCTTTTGGGTAAGTCTGGTCAGAGGTTTGTTGATCTGATTAATGCTTTCAAAGAACCAACTTCTAGTTTCATTGATCTGTTCTACTGTTTTTTGGTTTCTATTTCATTGATTTCTGCTCTAATCTTTATTATTTCTCTTCTCCTGTTTGGTTTAGGCTTTATTTGCTGTTCTTTTTCCAAATCCTTTAGGTGTCAGGTTAGCTTGTGCATTTGGGATTTTTCTAATTTTTTTAGAGGTTTGGATGGCTATGTACTTCCCTCTAAGGACCACCTTTGCAGTATCCCATAGGTTCTGAACCAATGTGTTTTCATTTTCATTGGTTTGCATGAATTGTTTAAATTCCTCTTTAATTTCCTGTTTGACCCATTCATTCTTTAACGGGATGTTTTTTAACCTCCAACTGTTTGTGTTCCTTCCAAATTTTTCCTGGTGGTTGAGTTCCAGTTTCAAAGCACTGTGGACTGAAAATATGTAGGTTACAATCCCAGTCTTTTGATACCAGTTGAGACCTGATTTGTGATCCAGTATGTGATCTATTCTGGAGAAAGTTCCATGTGTATTTGAGAAGAATGAGTATTCTGTTGTTTTAGGATGGAATGTTCTGTATATAGCAACAAAGTTAACCTGGTCCAATGTGTCCTTCAAAGCTCTTGTTTCCTTGTTGATCTTCTGCTTAGATGATCTTTCTATTGCTGTGAGTGGAGTGTTGAAGTCTCCTACTGTTAATGTATTATTATCAATATGATTATTTTCATTATTAGTTGGTTTATGTAGTTGGCTGCTCCCATGTTGGGGGCATAGATATTTACAATTGTTAGATTTTCTTGTTGGATAGACCTTTTAAGTATGATATAGTGTCTCTCTACATCTCTTACTACAGTCTTTGGTTTAAAATCTAATTTGTCTGATATGAGAATTGCTACCCCAGCTTTCTTTTGAAGTCCGTTGGCATGGTAAATTGTTCTCCATCCCCTTACTTTCAATCTGGAGGTATCTTAGGTTCAAAATGAGTCTCTTGTAGACATCATATGGATGGGTCCTGCTTTTTTATCCAGTATGAAACCTTGTGTCTCTTCATGGGAACACTGGGCCCATTCACATTGAGAGTAACTATTGAAAGATATGAATTTAGTGCCATTGTATTGCTTGTAAAGTCCCTGTTTCTATAGATTGTCTCTGTTAATTTCTGGTCTATATTACTTTTGGGGTCTTTCTTCTTTTATAGAATCCCCCTTAATATTTCTTGCAGGGCTGGCTTGGTGGTCACATATTCTTTCAGTTTCTGCTGGTCCTGGGAGCTCTTTATCTCTCTGTTGGTTCTGAATGACAGCCTTGCTGGATAAAGTATTCTTGGCTGCATGTTCTTCTCATTTAGTACCTGAATATGTGTTGCCAGTCCTTTCTGGCTTGCCAGGTCTCTGTTGATAGGTCTGATGTTATTCTGATGTTCCTCCCACCCTATGTAAGGAATCTATTCCCCTAGCTGCTCTTAGGATAGCTTCCTTGGTTCTAAGATTTGCAAGCTTCACTATTATATGTAGGGTGTTGATCTATTTTTATTGATTTTGGGAGGGGTGCTCTCTGCCTCTCAGACATGAATGCTTATTTCCTTCCCCAGATTAGGGGAGTTTTCCATTATGATTTGCTCAAATATAGCTTCCAGTCCTCTCTCTCTCTCCACCCCCTTGGGGATCCCAATAATTCTGACATTGGAACGTTTCATGGCATCATTGATCTAAGTTTATTCTCATGGGCTACTAGTTGCCTATCCCTATCTTCCTCAGCTTCCTTCCTTTCTATCAGCTTATCTTCTAGATCACTATTTTGTTCTTCTGCCTCATTTACCCTGGATGTTAGAGTATCCAGTTTAGACTGCATCTCATTCATAGCATTTTTAAGTTTGGCCTGATTAGATCTCATGTCTACCCTTAGAGATTCTATATTGTCACTAATGCTTTTTTCAAGCCTAGCTATTGACTTCATGATTGCTAACCTGAAGTCTATCTCTGACATCTTGCTTATATCCATATCCATTAGATCTGTGTCAGAGGACATTGTCTCTTGTTCTTTTCTTCATTGGGAGTTCCTCCTCCTAGTCATTCTGTTGAGGGATGGTTGAGGGAATGTACAGAGTCCAAAATATCAACTATGACCCAAGCAAAATGCACCTTAGAAAAAATCCGAGGTGGTCGAAAGCTACCACAGATATGCCACCAAAGCCAAGATGATCTAAAACAATAAAAAAGAAAGAAAAAAAAGAGGGGGAGCAGGGAGAGAGATTATAATCTCTCAGGGTGGACAAAGCAGGGTGATCTGCCTGTTCCTCCTTGATTTTTGGTCTGTGTGTTAGAAGACACTACATCCCAAAATTGCAAAGAAATCAGAACTTTTATATATTATGTCAAGATAAAATTGAATAGAGTGAAAAATGGGCTAGTATGGGGCATAAATCTATAAAACATATATGTGAAAAAATGTTAAGAAGTGACTTAAAAACATAGGTTAGGAAATAAGAATCTATTAGAAATGGGAGCAGGGTTTAAAAAAAAAAGGAAGAAAAGAAACTAAAAAAGAAATGTAAAATTTTAGCCTGAAGTATAAGGGAGTCGTGAAGGAACACCTGGAGCTTCCTATATTATTTTCCCCTGGCCCTGGAGTTTTACAGTCCTGTGGGAAATAAGCTTAAGCTTATCATTCACCTGTTCTTCCAGTCTGTCTTCTGGGGGAGGGGCCTGCTGCTCGGCTTCTCAAGCGTCTTTCTCTGGGTGGAGTTGCCCCACTCCTTGTCAGGGGGATGGGCTTAATGTGAGCTGGTTTGCTGACTTTCTCATTCCCTGGCATCTTTCTGCTTCTCTTTAGAGGGTCAGAGCAAATATGGCTGTGTGGGAACCTCCAGCCCAGAGTGGCAATGTCACGTTCCATCCCCCTCAACAAATCCCCCAGGTCAATCCGTCTCCACCTCTGTGAGTACCCAACTCCACAGACTCTCAAATCTTCTGGGGGAGGGGCCTGTTGTGTTGATTCTCAAATGTCTTTGCCCTAGGCGAAATTTCTCCACCCTTACTTGGGGCCAGGCTAAGTAATCTGCTCTGGTTTGCTCTATGCAGCTTTTGTTCCTTGAAGGATTTCTGAGCAGCTTTAGATGAAAATGGCGGCCTCCCAACCTCTGGCCCCAGAGCCAAAAGCTTGAGGCCCCACTCCTCTGTGAGCCCTCAGAGAAAAGAATCACTGCTGTCTCCCTGGTCTCTGGCCACACTCCTTGCTCACCCGGCCTGTGACCAAGCATTTCTATCTCAGGCACATGACCCCTTTTGGACTCTCCAATCCCAGAAGACTCCTGTGGTACACTCCCAGGCCACTCCTCTCAAGGGATGAAGGGGGCTCTCCCTGGTTCTGCCACTTGTTGGGCCCCTGCTCGAAGAGCAGAGGCCCGACTGTGCCACGGATCACAGTTTATGGCAACCCTGAGCTGAAAGCCCATTCCTGGGCTCACTCTTTGCAGCCAGCTTCCCCTCTCCAATACCTGGGAGCTCTGCCCGCAATCATGCACCCTCAGTCTTCCTGTGACCACCCCACTTAACCACCTGAGCGACATCCCTCACGGGAGCAGACTCAATTTTGTGCTCCGCTGCTCTATCACTTGCTGGTAGCTGGTTGATGGAGGCTCCCTCCCTCCACGGTCTATCTTCCCATATATTGCCTTTTGGATTCACTTCTCCACACCTCCTAGCTTGCAGAAAATCGTCACCTTTCTATTTGTAGAGTTGCAGCTATTCTTTTCTTCGATCTCTGGTTGAGTTCGCAGGTGTTCAGAAATCTAGCTGAATTCCTGGGACCAGACAAAATTAAGGTCTCCTACTCCTCCACCATCTTGGACTCCTCGCTCTGTGTATCAGTATTTTATCATGGTTTCATTTCATTTTGTATTTTCATAATGACTAATGATAGTCAGCATCTTTGCATGTGATTATTAGCCATTCATTTATTTTCTTTAGGAAAATGTCTATTTTAATTTTTTGAAAGATTTATTGATTTATTATATATAGAGAGAGAGCATGGTGGGAAGAGGTAGAGGGAGAGGAAGGGGCTCGATCCTAGGGTCCTGGGATCATGACCTGTGCCAAACCACTTAACTGACTGAACTACCCAGGTGCCCCTGGAAATGTCTATTTAAATCATTATCCAAGTCTTTGATTGTGTTGTCTTCTTACTATTGAGTTATAACAGTTCTTTATATATATTGGATAAAGTGCTTTTAGTGGATATATGATTTGCAAACATTTTCCTCTAGTCCAGGTTTGTCTTTTCATTTTCTTAGTGTGTTTTGAGGCTGAAATGTTAATTTTGATGAAGTACAATTTATAAAATTTTTTTTTCAATTACGGATCATATCTTTGGCATTGTATCTAAGAAATCATAGCCTAACCCAAAACTATGAAGATTTTCTCATAATTTTTTTTCTATAAATTTTGCAATTCAGGGCTTTAAATTTTGGTCTAGGTTGTACTTTGAGTTAATTTTTGTGTGTGATGTGAGGTAAGTGTCTACCTTTTCTATTCCTACACTATTAAGTACTTTTTATCATGAAAGGATGATTGATTTTGTCAAATGCTATTGCTGTGTCTACTGAAATGGACATGTAGTTTTTTTTCCTTTAATTGATGGCTTATTGTATTGATTTTTGCATGTTAAACCAACAATTCATTTCTGGGATAAATTCTCCTTGGTCATGATCTATAATCCTTTTTATGTGCTGCTGGATTCAGTTTGCTACTATTCTGTTGTGGATTTTTGCATCTAGATTTATTAGAAATATTTGCCTGTAGGTTTGTTTCTTTATGATGTCTTTGCTTGATTTGGTATCAGGTTAATATTGACCTCACAGAATGAGTTGGGAAGTGTTCCTTTGTCTTCTGTTTTTGGAAGAGTTGTGAAGGATTTGATGTTATTTAAAAAAAAATGTTTGGTAGATGGATGGATAAAGAAGATGTGGTATATATATACACAATGAAATATTATTCAGCCATCAGAATGGATGAATATTTACCATTTACATTGACATGGATGGAACTGGAAGGTATTATGCTGAGTGAAATAACTCAATCAGAGAAAGACAATTATCATGTGATTTCACTCATATGTGGAATATAAGAAACAGGGCAGAGGACCATAGGGGAAGGGAGGGAAAACTGAATGGGAAGTCATCAGAGAGGGAGAAAAACCATGAGGGATTCTTAACTATAGGAAACAAACTGAGGGTTGCTGGAGGGGAGGTGGGGGGGGATGGGGTAATTGGGTGATGAATGTTAAGGAGGACACGTGATGTGATGAGCACTGGGTGTTATACGCAACTGATAATTTGTTGAACACTACATCTGAAATTAATAATAAGTTCGTTAATTGAATTTCTGAAAGGTTTTTGTTTTCCCCTTCTGGCTTCCTTCAAGATTCCCTCTTTGTATTTGCTTTCTGCAGTCAGAATATGATATGCCTGTGTGTGCACACTTGATATTTATCTTGCTTGGTGTTCTCCAAGCTTCCTGGATCTGTGATTTGGTATCTTCAATTTTTGGAAAGTTTGTAGTCATTAATGCTTCAAATATTTCTTCTGCCCTGTATTCTCTTCCTTTTCTTTCTGGTATTCTAGTCACATGTATATTACTCCTTTTGATATTGTCCCATAATTTTTCTATATATATTTTTTCTTCCCTCCCCCTCTCCCTGAGAGAATCACTAGAGGATTTTTCCTGATCTTCACTGTGAGAATATTATGAGATTCCTGGAGGAGAAATCCACAAAAGTGTGGGGAGACCCCTATGTTTGTAGCTCCCAGGAGTTTTTCACTCCCACACCAGTCCACCCTTAACCTCCAGCAACTTTTAATAATATTAGTGAATTAAGCAGTTCTATTGCTTATGGCTTTTAACAGGTATCCTCCAGGTAAGCAGATCTGATGCATTTGTCACTCCAGATTTTGAGATGTTTGCTTGCCCTGCTACCTCAATCCTCTGAGTCCAAGAAAAGTAATTTATTTTGATTGTCCAGCATTTTCTTTTTATTTTTTTAAAAATATTTTATTTATTTATTTGACACAGTGAGAGAGAACACAAGCAAGCAGAGCAGTAGACAGAGGGAGAGGGAGAAGCAGACTCCCCACTGAGCAGGGAGCTCAATGTGGGGCTCTATCCCAGGATCTTGGGATCATGACCTGAGCTAAAGGCAGATGCTTAACTGACTGAGCCACCTAGGCACCCCTAGCATTTTCTTGTTGTAAGGATGGGAAGACAACAGCTAAGCTTGTTACATGTTAAGGTTGCAATTAGGAATTTCCTGTATTTTTTGTTTAAGAGAAAGAAGTCTTATATTTACTAAGATCTCTTTTTCAGTAATCTTTATTTCTTCCAGAGTATCTGAGTTTCCAACCAGTATTATTTCCATTTTGTTTGTAGAAATTCCTTTAGCAGTTCTTGTAGTAAGGGTCTGCTGATGACTACATTCCTTAGTTTTCTTATGTGTGGAAACATTTTTATTTTTACCTTCATTCTTTTTTTCTTTTTATTTTATGCCCCTCCTCCCCCATAGCAGGAACTTCTCAATGATGGGGGTGTTTCTTCATACCTTAAACAGTTCTTTTTAAAAAAATTTTTTTTATTATTAACATATAATGTATTATTTGTTTCAGGGGTACAAGTCTGTTTATCTGTCTTACACAATACACAGTGCTCACCACAACACATACCCTGCCCAATGTCCATCACCCAGCCACTCCATCCCTCCCACCCCCCTCCACTCCAGCAACACTCAATTTACTTCCTGAGATTAAGAGTCTCATGGTTTGTCTCCCTCTCTGGTTTCTTCTTTTTCATTTTTTCCTCTCTTCCCCTATGATCTTCTGCCTTGCTTCTCAAATTCCACATATCAGTGAGATCATATGATACTTGTCTTTCTCTGATTGACTTATTTCCTTTAGCATAATACCCTCTAGTTCCATCCACGTCGTTGCAAATGGCAAGATTTCATTTTTTCATGGCTGCATAATGTTCCATTGTATATGTGTGTGTGTGTGTGTGTGTGTGTGTGTGTGTGTGTATATATATACCACTTCTTCTTTATCCATTCATCTGTCGATGGACAGCTTGGCTTTTTCCATAGTTTGGCTATTGTGGACATTGCTGCTATAAATATTGGGGTGCACGTGCCTCTTCAGATCACTACACTTGTATCTTTGGGGTAAATACCCAGTAGTGCAATTGCTGGGTCATAGGGTAGCTCTATTTTCAACTTCTTGAGGAAACTCCATACTGTTTTCCAGAGTGGCTACACCAGCTTGCATTTCCACCAACAGTGTAGGAGGGTTCCCCTTTCTCCGCATCCTTGCCAACATCTGTTGTTTCCTGACTTGTTAATTTTAGCCATTCTGACTGGTGTGAGGTAGAATCTCATTGTGGTTTTGATTTGGATTTCCCTGATGCCGAGTGATGTTGAACACTTTTTCATGTGTCTGTTGGCCATTTGGATGTCTTCTTTGGAAAAACGTCTGTTCATGTCTTCTGCCCATTTCTTGATCGGATCATTTGTTCTTTGGGTGTTGAGTTTGATAAGTTCTTTATAGATTTTGGATACTAGCCCTTTATCTGATATGTCACTTGCAAATATCTTATCCCATTCTGTCAGTTGTCTTTTGGTTTTGTTGACTGTTTCCTTTGCTGTGCAAAAGGTTTTATCTTGATGAAGTCCCAATAGTTCATTTTTGCCTTTGCTTCCCTTGTTTTTGGTGATGTGTCCAGGAAGAAGCTGCTGTGACCAAGGTTGAAGAGGTTGCTGCCTGTGTTCTCCTCAAGGATTTTGATGGATTCCTGTCTCACATTTAGGTCTTTCAACCATTTTGAGTCTATTTTTGTGTGTGGTGTAAGGAAATGGTCCAGTTTCATTCTTCTGCATGTGGCTGTCCAATTTTCCCAACACCATTTGTTGAAGAGACTGTCTTTTTTCCATTGGACATTCTTTCCTGCTTTGTCGAAGATTAGTTGACCATTGAGTTGAGAGTTCATTTCTGAGTTCTCTATTCTGTTCCATTGACCTATATGTCTGTTTTTGTGCCAGTACCATACTGTCTTGATGATTACAGCTTTGTAATAGACCTTGAACTCCAGAATTGTAATGCCACCAGCTTTGCTTTTCTTTTTCAACATTCCTCTGGCTATTCGGGATCTTTTCTCATTCCATACAAATTTTAGGATTATTTGTTCCAGCTCTGTGAAAAAGGTCGACAATATTTTGATAGAGATTGCATTGAATTTGTAGGTTGCTCGAGGTAGCATAGACATTTTAACAATATTTGTTCTTCCAATCCATGAGCATGGAATGTTTTTC
Organism: Phoca vitulina; assembly: GCF_004348235.1. Lineage (NCBI taxonomy): Eukaryota > Metazoa > Chordata > Mammalia > Carnivora > Phocidae > Phoca > Phoca vitulina. The sequence continues at coordinate 14,213,119 of NW_022589742.1, forward strand.
CATTTCTTTGTGTCTTCCTCAATTTCTTTCATGAGTATTCTATAGTTTTCTGAGTACAGATACTTTGCTTCTTTGGTTAGATTTATTCCTAGGTATCTTAAGGTTTTTGGTGCAATTGTAAATGGGATTGACTCCTTAATTTCTCTTTCTTCTGTCTTGTTGTTGGTGTATAGAAATGCAACTGATTTTGTGCACTGATTTTGTATCTTGCCACTTTACTGAATTCCTGTATTAGTTCTAGCGTTTTGGGGTGTAGTCTTTTGGGTTTTCCACATAATGTATCATATCATCTGCAAAGAGTGAGAGTTTGACTTCTTCTTTGCTGATTCTGATGCCTTTTATTTCTTTTTGTCTAATTACTGAGGCTAGGACTTCTGGTACTATGTTGAACAGCAGTGGTGATAGTGGACGTAGCTGGGGTGTTCCTGACCTTAGGGGAAAAGCTCTCAGTTTTTCCTTTGCCTTCACTCTTCAAGAATATTTTTACTTGATATATAATTCTTGGTTGATTGTTTGATTTTGTGCTTCAGTTTTTAAAGATGTCATCCTAATATCATCTGGTCTCCATAGCTTCTGAGTAGAAATCCATGGTCATTTGAATTATTCATCTTTATGTAATGTGTCATTTTTTTCTGGTGGCTTTCAAGATATTTTTTTCCTATCTTTGGTTTTCAGCAGTCTGTGATATACCTAGGAGTGGTTTTCTTTGTATTTATTCTGTTTTTGGTTCATTGAACATTATGGATCTATAAATTTATGCCTTTTGTCAAACTGTGAGAATTTTGGGGTATTATTTCCCCAAATATAGTTTCTGCATCTTCACCTGGCCCTCCATATAATTAAGACTCTGTTCACTTTTCCTGAATTTTTCTCTCTTCTTCATATTGGATACTGTCTATTTATCTATCAAGAGGTTTACTGTCTCTTTTCTATGTTATTGTACTTCAGTGAATTTTTATATTTCAGACATTGTGTTGTTAAGTTCTGGAATTTCCATTTAGTTCTTTTTAATACTTTTTTATAATTTATAATTATAATGAGATTTTTTTTCATTCTTTGTAAGTATATTTTCCTTTTTGTGATTCAGCATGAATATAATAGCTTTTAAAAAAACTTTTTCTGATAATCTAACATCTTCATCATCTTAAACTTGGCCTGCTTTATTATTTTTTCTCTTGTTCCTAGGTCACATTTTTTTTTTTTTGTATGTCAAGTAATTTTAGATTGTATTGTGGACACATATTATGTTGTGGAGATTCTAGATTATTTCATATTCCTTTGAAGAGGATCAATATTTTTTTAAGCAGGTATTAACTTATTTGGATTCAAACTTTGAACTCTGTCTTTTTGATGACAGATTAAATCTTGGTTGAATTATCTTATCCTTAACTGTTCTTCTTGAAGTGTTCACACAGATATAGTTCAGGGTTCATCCAGAGATTTTTGGCAGAGATTACATACTGACATTGGGGCTCATCCTCTGTGGCTTTCCCCTTTATAGGATTTTTCCTTTCGCTTTACGATGTTAGTATTTGCCCCAAACTTTGTGCTGTGATTCTTCAGGTCAGAAAGACTGTGGGTTCTCTACTGAAATTCTGGTTTTTCCACATGGCACTGACTGCATCTGGTTCTAAGGCTAAAGATCATGAAAATAAGTAACTTATCCTATGTCATCTTCTTTTTCCAAGTGTTAACTCCTAGAATCTGCTTGCTTTTTTCCACTCTACAGAACTTTTAAGTCATTGTTTCTTGTATTTTGTCAAGAATTTATGGTTGTTATCTATGTGAGGCTAAGAACTTTCTTGGCCATATCAGAGGTGGAACTCTTTGATCATTGTTTTGAATTTCCAGTTTTCCTTTGGTGTAATAAGACATAAAATTCATCATGAAACCACTTGCCTTTTTCAATCTGATATTCTTGTCCAGCATGGGATTTCCACCTGCCTCTTTTAACGGACAGCTACAATCTCTACCATGCTACACTGTGCTTTGTCTATGTGACTTTAGTATATCAACCAGATTAATTTACCATGATGTTATTTTTCTGATCTGTACTCTTGTCTTCCCAATTATGAAGCCAATCATTTTCATATTGACAAACAAGGGTTTGGAAAAGGTTTGTGAGAAAGGTACTCAGTGAGGTCTTTTGAGTGTGATTTAGTTAGGATTCCAAACTGGCTTCAGTATGACGGTCCCATATTCCTGCAAAATAGTTAAGGTGAAGTAACTACGAGTAAAATAATTTTAATTTTTTTTGCTGTTTCTAGACAATGTCCATCTTTTATTCAAATAGCCAGACTTACGTTAAGCTCTGATAATGTGCCAAGAACTATGCTAGGCTGGGGCTCTGTATTCATCTGCTTGGGATGCCATAACAAATTACCACAGACTGACTGGCTTAAACAGCAGAAATTTATTATTTTACAGTTCTGGAGGTTGGAAGTCCAAGTTCAAGGTGCCAGCATGTTCGGTTTCTGATGATAGCTCTCTTTCTGGCTTGCAGATGGCTGCCTTTTCTGTGTCCTCACATGGGGAAAAGAGAAAGGGTAAGATTTCTGATGTCTTTCTTATAAAGACAATAATCCTATTGTATTAGGGCCCCACACTTATGACCTCACTTAACCTTAATTACCTCCATAAAGGCCCTATCTCTAGAGTCACATTGGGAGTTCAGGCTTCAGTATTTGAATTTTGTTCAGACACAAACATTCAGTCCATAGCAGCCTCCAAGGTGAATCTGACAGAAGGATCACTGTTATGTACAATCTGCATGTACCTAACAGAAATAGGCAAATGAGCTTCAATGAAGAGGGATGTAATATATTAATCTTCACTTTAAAATTTGATCAAATAAATGGGAAGAGAGGGAACTTGAATTGCACATTGAAATTTTCACTTCATTCCCACAGATCATAGCTTAGCAGCAGAACATGTAAAAAATGGAGAGTAAGAAGTCAACAGTCACTCAATGTATATCCACATTAGACACAGATTAAAAAGCTGCTATCAGGGTAGGTTATAAGACTAGAATATCTAAAATGAAGGAGGTGATAATCTTGCTGTTATCTGTGCTTGCAAGATGACACCTGGAATATTTTACTCAGTTCTGGATGGCAGAATTCATGAAGATTATAAATAAACCAGCATTCACCTAGATGAGTGACCAGGGTAAGGATGGGTAAAGAATGCAAAACTATATCATATAAGGGCACCTGTGTGACTCAGTCAGTTGAGTGTCCAACTCATGATTTCGGCTCAGGCCATGATCTCAGGGTTGTGAGATCGAGTCCCATGGAGCCTGACTTAAGGTTTTCTCTTTTCCTCTGCCCTTTCCCCCCTCACACACACTCTCTCTTAAAAAAAAAAGTATATCATATAAAGAGTGGTTGAAGAAACTGGTAAGAGTGGCTCAAAGAATAGAAAACTAAAAGAACTATGATCTCCACTTTTAAACATGTAAGTGAATAATACAAGAGCTATTTTTTTAATCACTAAACATCTTCAATAATGGATATGACACAAGCCCACTTATACATCTTATTTTATTGCCTCATGATAGTACTCAATCAATAGGCAAGTATCTTTGAGAATTCATTCTATGCTTAGCACTAGATAAGGCCCAGAAAGTAATAGAAATCTCACACAGAGCCCCGGCCCCCAAGGATTTCCACTGTCTTCAGGGAGTCTATAGGCACACAAAAGCCCAAGGGAATGGACTGGGCTCTAGGATTTCACACAGGTTGATGTAGGTGAGAGTGGTCAAGGTACAAAACATAAGCTAAGATGTACAAAACTGAACTTCTATTTATCACTCCCTGGATACCTTTCCTCTTTCTTGTGTCCTTATCTCAGGAATGGAATCACTTTGCAGCAAGTTTTCCAAGCAGAAATTTGAGTCATCTTTAATGTCACCCTACCCCTCTATGCAAATCATCAAATCTGTTGGTAGATAATGTCAATTTTACCTTTATCTCCTACATATTTTTTTCTGTTATACCTGTCACCACCATAACTAAGGATGCTTGGAAAATTGCAACTTCTACTAACTGATTTCCTTGCCTGTTGCCCTATTCGTTCTCCACATTATAGATGGAATGATCTTCCCCAACTCCAACCTGAACATGTCACTCTTCTACTCAAATCTCTTCATTGGTACCTCATTGCTCTAAAGATAAATTTCATACACCATAGGGTGCTGAAAGTCTGGCCCTAGCCTCTTTCACCAGCATCATTTCTTGCCTCTTTTATCCTCTGTGTTCCTGCCATATTTAAATCATTTAAAAATCTTAAATTTCCTTCCCCTGCTCTTGCTTGCCTCCAGACCTTTCAGCATCCTAGCTTTATCTGCATGGAGCACTCTTTCCCTTGTGCCTGGAGAACCCAAATTACTTTTTTGCCTCCTTTTAGATGTTATTTCCTTTGAGAAATCATTCTTGACCACTCCCCACCCCCCTACAAATCTAGGTTTGGTTCCTTTCCTCTGTGGTACTAATACCCTGTATTTTCCACCATCATATGACCCTTCCCATACTACAGTGTAATGGCCTGCTCACTTATCGCTATATTCCATTAGCCTGTGAGCTGTGTGAAGGCAGCGACTTTAGCAGTCTTGTTAATGTATATTTAATTATTAACACCTATTACATAGTAGGCACTGAATAAGTAGTTGAATAAATGAGGGCGAGGCATACCAGAACATGGAGGGAGACTAGTATCAGCAAAGGCAAATAGATTGAAATAAAACATGGTACATGTACGCTGGGGAGTAAGCAGGGAAGACATGTTGTATGAAGTGAGCAGAACTGCCCGATAGTAGTCAAGTGTATGCGTGCATGCGTGTGTGTACAGGTAGTCAAAATTGGAGAATTAGAGTGGGGTCAGATTGTGGAAGACCTTGAATACCAGAGTGAAGAATTTCAACTTGATGAATAATATAATAAGAAATTCTGTGAACAAACATTTTTAAATCTCTGCTTTGGACCCCCAAATATCTGCTTTCTATACACTGCTCCTCCTGAAATATAAGGGGAAAAAAACTAGGGCAGCACCACTTATTATTAAGTTGACCTTGGACAAATTTTTTTCAAACTTTTTGTTTTTATCAGCCATTATTGAGAACTCACCAATGGTAAACATACAGTTTTACAAGTTGTGACAAATGTATATAGACATGTAACCACCACCACAACCAAGATAAAAAACATTTCTTTTACGCCCCTCCCCCCCAAAGTTCCCTCATTCCCTTTTGCAGAAATCCTGTTCTCCCAATGCTGGGCCCTGGCAACCACTGATCTGTTCTTCATACCTATAGTTAGCCTTTTCTAGAATACCATATAAACGGAATCATGCAATATACAGCCTTTCAAGCATGGCTTCTTTCACGTGGCATAATGTCTTTAAGATTCATTTATGTTTGTTACCGTATCAGTAGTCTGTTATTCACCAGTTGATGGGCATTTGAAATGTTTACAGTTTGGGGCTATTACGAATAAAGTTGCTGTGGACATTAAAGTAGCAGTGGTGCTGTGCTTGCCTAGCCCCTCAATTCAGAGCAAAGGTGCCTGGCAAGAAATGAATGGGCACTGAGAGAGACTTTGGGACCAAGAACCCATGATTTAACATTCCTCTCTCCCTTCACCCAGTCTAATCCATCAGCAGTTATAAGGGTATTTTTATTGATGACCACAATTTAAAAAACAGTGATTTTTCATTTCTCATTCAAAGATTTTCGTGACTACAAATGCATTGTAGTCACTCAAATATTTGCATCTTCTCTCTCTCCCTCCCATTTTCTGTATTTTCCTATTTACATTTATTTCTCCTCAGTTTCTGTACCTCTTTTCTCCTCTTTTTCCCCTTTTCTTCTTTTCCTTCCCTCCCTATCTTTTCAATCTGTCCTTCCCCCTTCCTATTACCTCCTCCTCTCTTTTTCCTTTCATTTCCTTCCTTCCCTGTCATCTTCTGCTATAGAAATTTGTATTTACAAAATTTTAAATCAAGGATATAGCCAATTTACGTGAACTGTTACACACCATAAGCATTTTGTGCACTGCCAACTCATTTTATTCACTTGTTTTAACTGGGAGGAAACTAAGCACTCAGTCCCATTTCTCTTACATGAGATCACATCAGTCAATTACACTTAATTTCCTATAGCAATTCTGAAAATTTCAGCCGGATAGAGCTTTTATGTTTTGCTTTAAAACATGCAGTTGTTGATTCCTATGCTGCATACCACTGCCAACCCTTCCTGCCCCCCATTAAAAGTCCTATGTTTTGACAAATTGGAGTCATTAGTATTTCAGCCCTCTGAAATAGGTTTAATCATTCAGGCGGTGATGTTCTATGTTCAAATTTTGTATTAACAGACTCCCCCATTTCTTTTCTTGTTAAATAAGAACCTGATATATTTAAGCATCCTAGATTAGTGTTACAGGTGCACTTTCAGCCCACCCATGAGGACCCGTGCTCAGATTCCCATGTCTAATGCCAGTGAGCATTAGGGGGACTAAAGAAGTTCATTTTATAGCTTTATTAGAATTTCTCCCTTTGTACATAGGCCTTTTTTCATAAGGCTTTGGCTTGAGAGTCTGTGCTAGTTAACTCATATTCTGTTTCCTTTCCCAGGATCATGAGGCCCTTCCTTAAATAAAATGTGGAGGTGGGGGACTTACTGTGGTCCAGTCCTGCTAGTTGTAAGTGAGTAAGCCCAAAAACAAGGGGAAGTGAAAGGGGCCGCAAGGAAGTATGGTGTTTAGCGTATGTAGGGAAATAGTACCAGCATCAAAGAACCAAATTGAAACATCACTATCTTGGGAAATAGCTTTAGGGAAGGACAGGAGAAAGAAAGGGAGAGGAGAGAAGGGGCAAAGAAGAGGGGAAAAAGCTAAGGGAGGCCAGGCCTCTGAGCAGTCCCTCACCTGCATGGTTTCCAGACTATTCAGCATCTGATTCTCTCCCTGCTAAATAAGTGCATTTTAGCTTATGGCTGCTACACAAATGTTACCCCCATCCTGCTATTTTCATTGAACACTGCAAGTACAGGTCTGCCAAGCACAGAGCTGGGCTGCACTATCACTCCCTTGTTTCCCACTCTATCTTTCTATTAATGCAGATGAAGATGGATTTAGTTTTCTGTGCAGCCACAACACACAACTGAATTATATTGAGCTTACAGTCCCTGAAAACCCCTAAATCTTTTTACGTGTGCTGCTACTTAGCCACGTCTCCTCCTTTGCTTGTGCATCTCGTTGTTTTTCGACCTAAATGCAGGATTTCACATTCATGTTCCATAGTTTGTGAACATTTAAAAATTATTTTCGATGCATGTGTTATTAAGCTTATTTCAGATGTTTTTGAAAATAATGTTTTGAAAATAACGCTCATAAATTTTGCAGTCAAGTAAATGTCCTGTTTTGTTTTGTTTTTGAAAGCATAGATAATCAAGCTTTCAAGGGCATTTAGATTTTCAAAATTCATCTTTAAAATGTAAATGTTCTCAAATTTAACCTGTTGATAAATAACAGATTTAAATTCATTTTGCTGTTGATTTCAGCCTAAGGTGGAAAAAAAGTGGCATATGTTTAGACTGTCTCTATCCTCCTAACATGGTGCAATGCTGCTAAAACAACCATGGTCCCTGGTTGCTGGGCCATGGAAGCATCAGGAATCAAACTCCCTTTATTTTTGCATTTACTTATTTTTAGCTGAATATTGAGATGGGCCACAAACAAATAAGTTATTTGTTATATAAGTGTTAATGTATTTCAGGAAATTTTTAGATCTTACTTAGTGTTTATGTGTACTTTCTGTGTTTTCATCCTTGAAAAAGATACAAGTTATTTAGAGCCAAAATTAAAATTACATTAAAATAACTCAATCTAACCTTATTATTTTGTGATAAACATGAGTCTTAGAAAAATCTCTTTGTTGATGTTTTCCATTTGAATGATTTCCAGCAGATGTCATTAAGTTATAAGGTGATGGATTTATAAAATTACAGAATGGTCTTCTCATTTTAAGGGAAAATGCAGGTTGTTGTTAGCTTTTGTTTCTCTCCCTAACTGAGGGAACACAAATTCAAAGAAAACTTTCTTAATCTAGAATGCATAATTAGTATATTTCCAGCTCTGCTCAATTTATGTCCAGTCCTTTATAACTGCTAAGAATACCATTCAAGAATATCTTTCAAAAGTATCATAAGTTGTTATGTCCATTATCAGTTATAATAGCTATATTATTTATGTATGACATATCAGAATTCACTTCAAAGACACCATTGCCTCTGAACAGATTGTTTCTTCTGCAGTTAGGGGCTGTATACTAAGCTAGCTAAGAAAATAAGCATTAGCTTCATGTACCTAGGCTCTAAATTTAACAGCATTGTTGTGAAGGTAAATGAACAAAATGGATTTATGGGCATTTGGGGAGGAAGGAACAACAGTGCTATACATAGATAAAGAATTATAATAAAAATAACAGTCATCAGATCTGACCTAATGGAAATTGGACCACAGAACTAAAAGCAATTTCACAAACCTTTCAAACCTGTCTTCTTTTTTTGTTTGTTTCCATGGCAATCTGTATTTGTGTAAAATGCTCACCATTGGGATTAATTGCACCATTAGTCCAAACTTTCTCTCCACCTCATTCTCCAAAAGCCCCCTACCACCTGTCCATTTAGACAAATATCCCAGGAAGTTCAACCAAACAGCTAGTTAGTTCAGTAAAATTGGTCAAAATGCCTTAGGACTTGACTATCTCAAGATGATTTTGAAGATGATGAACAGATGCTAGCCTTTGAGATGACATTGTAGGTAACATGGCCAACTGTGCAAACTAAGAATGGGTTTCTTCCGCTATAACTGACAACTACGGGAGGGAGAGGTTGGTAGTGCCAAAGGAAGGAAAATCAACAGAAATAAATGTGACAAGAAGAGGAGAAAATGTTATGATTCTGATTAGTTTTCTTTATCATATCTAAAATTGTAATATGTATGTACGAATTATAAATTATACATATGAACTATAAATTATACACATATTATATATGTATATATATATTTACACACATATTTCCTCTCAGCTTTTTTGCTTTACCTATTCAAACTAGTGGATTTGTTATAATTTGAACATAAATTTAGATTTAGAGAAATGTTGCAAGAACACTATAAAAAATTCCCAGATAATACCTTGATCTCAGATTCTCTAAATTTCAACATTTTAGTATATTTGTTCTCTCTATATATGTATTTTTATCTTTATATTATATTAATATATGTATTTCTATTACTCTCTATATTGTATAATTCTCTCTCCACATATATATGTATATAGACCATATAATATACATATACTTTTTTCCTGAACCATTTAAGAATAAGTTGAAAATATAATACTCACATCACCCCTAAAATAGTGTGTATTTCTTAACAACAAGGAATCCTGATTATTTTTTAAATCTGCCCTAAAATGTTCCACAACTCTTTAAAAGTTCTCTTTTTAATCATAAATTATTTGTTGTCTCAGTAGAAAATACATGGATAAAGAAAAAAGAACAATATCACAAATAATTCTCCACCACATAAAAAAATGAGCAGAATGAACATGCTGTTTTCTTTGAAATGTTTTCTATGTAAACTTTATGGGATATCACCATGTATTTGTAAAACATATACCAGTTCTCAAAAGCTTCATCAATATAATTTTTAAAAATCCAGTACATGGCAGCTCATCTTTTATAGGGGAAAATATTTGCATTTCTTAGCTTCGGCTGTAAAAAACAGTGACAGTTTTGCCTCTCACTCTTTCTCCCCACCAACAGTTTCTAGATTCAGTGGTTTCTATCCTCACAATAACTCCCTTCCTCTTTCAGTTCTCAGCCACTTACTTAACTCAAAATTCCTAACTCTTTGCTAGGTGACAGATACTGAACTATGACAACACAGGTTTTAGAATCAGAGGGCCTGGATCGAATTGTAGCTCCACTGCTCACTAACTTGTGTGATCTCGGGCAATCTGCTTAACCTCTCTGGGCCTCAGTTTTCTGGTGTGTAAGAAAGGAATACTAACAGTGATGCATTGCTATGAAAGCTGAACCTAGCTCATAGCATTCAACAAATGTCGTTGTCGTCGTTGTTAGAAGCACCTCGCAAGAGTGTTGTGAAGGGAAATGTGACAATGTATGGAAAATCTTAATGTGGTGCCTGAAAAATAAGAAGCTCATGATAAATAGTAGCTAGTATTAGTGTTATTTCCATATTAGGCATAGGAGATACACAGATGAGTAAGTCACCCTCTCTACTTTTGGAGAACTAACCATCTAGTATTTACAGCTGTCAGATTAATCTGACCATATCTCAGAGTTCAGTTCAAATGTGACCTTATCTACAAGGCCTTCACTGATCCTCTCAGCTAAAAAGAATATTAAGAATATTGTCCTTTATTAAACTTCCATGACCATTTTTTTTCTGCACTTTTCTTATCAAACTTTAACACATTGTACTATTAATTTTGTTTATGCGTCTTTGTTCCACTTCTAGACTTAGTTACTAGAAGGGCAGTGAATGTGTTGTATTAATCTTTTAGCTGCCAACATAGGCACAGAGCGTTTTGCATTCTTTGGTTCCTCCCTCCTTCCATCTTTCACCCATCATATTTCACCAAATAGTTGAGGGCTCCTTGTTTATAGTGGGCATTTAATAAGGGTTGGTTAAATGAATAAGCATTGGAGTTAACCATATGAAGTTCAAGAAAACATAGTTACCAAGTCTGTTTCATGTATTTTTAAAAAGTATAAAATTTAAGCTACTTCTTGAGGTCATAAGAACAAACTTCCACTTCATGTTGAGTCTGTGCTGAGTTCCACTTGGTAACTTTTTGGCGCCATCTTACAGCTATTTCAAGTGGGATTCTTTCATGGTGTACATATTTTTAAAATATTGTCATGCTGTGCCCAGGATAGTCACAGAACTTCCACAGCAAGTGCTCCTTGTTGAAGTACAGAGTTATTAATAATGGCAAGTCATTTGGATACTTTAATTAGTGTCCAGCACTATTTCCATTAGTTAATATATATTTTTAACATCACAGTGCCTAAAGGCAATTGTAGTGTAGGTTTCCTTGGCACTGCAATTTCCCCACTGGATTATGCCATCCTAAATTTCTGGAGATCTTGTTAAAAATACTAAGAGAAAACCTTCTGTAAGTAAAGGTCACATAGTTAATCAAAAAGATCTTTAATGCCAAGTGGCCAAACCTTTTCCTCTACTCCTTTTAGGACACGTAGAAGACTTCCCATATTTTTTCTCTGCATTCCTACCCTTCCTCCTCCACTTGCTCATAGGGGTTCAAGGAAAGGAGATTTGATAGGGCCATCCACCAATCTCTTCTGAGTCATCTACACCCCAATCTCAGACACTATTAAATGACATCCAAAAAGTCAGTGGCCATAGTTTGCAGCTAGTCAGTTCTGTATCCTTAGTACTGACAAAGTTATGAAAATAGCTTCTCATATTCAAGCATGGGAAAATGTATTTGCCCAGATACTTAGTAAAATTATTCATTGATTAATACGCAGAGCTTTTTCTGTTTTGCTTGCTCATGTATCCTCAGAATTAGAAAGCAAAGTAGCTGTGCAATGAATATTTGTTAATAAATGCACAAATAAATAAATCCCATTTGCCTAAGATCTCATAGTGCCTAAGCACTCTGAGCACTGAAGACGATTTTTTAGTTTTGAAGGTAGAGGTACCAAACAGCTGCTCTAATTTTTATTAGGTGAATCCAATCAAGTGCTTATACTAATTTCCTATAGGAATTTTGAGTATTTCTGAGAATTCAGATGAGAATCAGATGAAATCAACTTTTGCATTTGAATTTATTGCACCTAATTTTGATTTTCTTTTCCTTACACACCATCTCCTCCTCCTCTACACTGTCCTCCTCCAAGCCCCATAATTAACTGATGTGCTGATTGGACAGTTATCTGATTGGACACATTGAAATCTAACACAGACTCCGATCTGAAAATTACCAGACCTCTGAAAAGGGCTGATCTTTTCATACATGGGTATTTAATATGTGTAACTCTAATTGTAATTACCCCATCTTCAGTTTTTGTTTTCTTTTGAAACAGAAACCTGAACTACTAGGAGCCTGAATTAGAGGGACAGGTGGACTGTCAGCTCTAGAAGTGGCCTCTGAGCCCTGTCCCTGAGGATCTGTGCCCAGGATAGCATAACTAATGGCAGGCAGATAAGGTCATTTTCTTCTCAGTTGGAAGCCCTCCCTCTGGACTCAGATCATGGCCTGGCTTTTCAATTTGGCACAAATAAGAAATTTTACCAAAAAGTGCTAGGGGGCACACATGGCCCTGAATGATCTGGCTTCTATCAGGTCTCTAGCCTCATTTCCAGCCACTCTCCACACATCTTGTGCTGCCACACTTTGCACTTCTTTGCCCTGTATTCCCCCCAAAAAGTGAATCATGGAGTAGAACATCAGGGAGACATCAGATGGGCGAGGCAGGCAGAAGTTTTGTTGTAGGAAGCCTCATAAGTGCCCTCACCAGGCCTAATGATAGGGATGCTTGAGTCTGGGGAACTTAGGTTGAGAGCTTCATAAGTGCTGACAATCAGAATTCACTGTTTTCTCTGCTATGCTCCCATAATGCTTTGACAGTGGGTCTTTCAAAGCTTACCATGCTCTGCATTATATTATACTTAGCTGTGAATGGGAATACATTTCCCACTAGATCATAATCTTGAAGACAGTGTTTATCTTTATTTTCTTATATCTCTCATCACTTTTTATAATGCTTTGGGTATAATCTGGCTGAATACATGTTTTTTAATTGCCCAAAAAGAAGGATGATGCTATAAGACCCAATAGGGTATCCATTTGAGTCCTATTCAGATTCCCCCCTCCTCATCACTGTCCTGTCTCCACCCCCACCATCATCACCAACCTAAATCCCAGATACCATTGTAAAGAGATATTTAAAAAAAAACAAAACGTGATTATGCTGAGGCTAACCGAGAGTTCTATATTCAGATTTAACTCACAGTTATTGAATACTCATTTGACTGATGAGGAGATGGAGACTCAAATAACTTTCAGCAGCTTGCCAAATGTCACACGATTACCCAGCTAGTAAGTAGCTCTGCCAGGACTGAAATTCAAGCCCCCTGATACAAAGTCAAAATCTCTTTCCACAAACACTGGAACATTTAGATGAACTCTTCTCACTCTCTACTTTATAGTCCTAAAGCACCTGGTTGCCTAACCAGAAACATTTTCTGCGCACCATCAGTCAGGAAGAAGCTAAATATTCTGAATACATGAGGTTCATTTTATGTACATCTTTATTTCCGTGTTCATGTATTTGCACCTTTATTTTATGTTTTCCTATGTGTTTGTATATTTATGTATTCAGATACCTGGCATACTCATGTATTTATACCTGTGTGCATTTATTTATTTATGCATTTATGTATTTATCTTACCTGTAGGGCTATGAAGCTCTTACTCCCAGTGCAATTAGAAGAGAGCATATCAATTAATTATACCTTAATTTCCTACAGTATTTCTGAGGATTTCACCTTCAAACTGGTGTTGAATTTCAACTGAAAGACCCCCCCCCCCAACTCTTAAGCTTCTGAGGGAGAGGACAGAGAGAGCAGTTGTGTGCAGAACCAAATTGCTGAGCTCTGGAAACACCTCGAAGCCAACAGAAGCCTCAGCTACGAGAGCAGGAAAATAGGAAAGAAAAACTACCTAAGCTTAAAAGAGAATGAGAAAAATGATGAAAACAAGTTTGGGAGCAAACAAGAAGTACTGCGATGCTGCAGAGGAGCCGGGGATTTCAGAGAGTTCAAGGCATACAGCTGGCCTGGAGGAGAGAGCAGCAGGCAGAAGCCAGAGAAAAGGCCAACAGAAGGGGGCTGATGCTTACCACCTGGAAAGTGATACAGGACCATGTGGGCATTTTAAAAAGCACACAGGTAAAGCTCATCAAAGACTACGGAACACCTATGAATGAGGTCACGGAGCTAAAAGAAACCCCCAAGAGAGGAAAATTACCGAATAAATATCATGGAAGAGAGAATTGGTCCAAATGAGGACCAAATTGAGCTTCAGTCTCAAAAGTCAAAAAGCTTAAGCAAACAGCTCTTCACAGTACAAGAGAAGGTAATGGATCACGAAAACACATCAAAGAGTTATAATATTCGTATATCTGACATCCCTGAAGGTACAGAAAATGAGAGCAACCTTAAAACCATTATTAAGGAAATTACTGAAAAACGTTGTCCAGAGCTAAGCATAGAGCTCAGCTTACATATAAAGAGAATTTACAGGTCCCTACTCAAATACAACTCTCAAAGTTACAGTCCAAGGCACATAACTGTACAGTTCTCTCTTTGTTTTTAAAGATTTTATTTATTTATTTGAGAGAGAGAGCACGCATACAAGCAGAGGGGCAGAGGGAGAAGCAGGCTCCCCATTGAGCAGGGAGCCCGACGTGGGGCTCGATCCCAGGACTCTGGGATCATGACCTGAGCCAAAGGCAGACGCTTAACCGACTAAGCCACCCAGATGCCCCTAATTGAAAAGTTCTTAAACCTGAAAGAAAAAGAAATCATCTCGCAAGCTGCTCAGAAAAAATGGAGAGCTGATTTTCAATAAGTTAAAGACAGGGCTGACTCCTCCCTGTGCCTTGCTTACAGAGGAAGAGAGAGAAAGTTGGAGCAAGATCTACTACCAGCTGAAGGTCCGGGGTCTAAAGCCCCGAGTGAACCATCCAGCCACCTATTTGAGGGTGAAAGAAGAATCTTTGACAATCAAGATGAGTTCAAGGCATTTGTCAGCAGAACCCTGAAACTCCTGGCTTTACTGGAAACAGTAGCAGCCCAGGGACAGGGTGCTCCTGGAGATAAGTGGACTAAACTGATTTACAAAGCCAAGTTCCTTAATAGAATGTAGATCTTAGTTGTATGATTAATTGTATTTTTGCCAGGGTAATTAGTGAAAAATGAAGTAACAAAAGTAATGTTGACTGAGTCGAGTGTATAGATCGATCATCTATCTACCATCTATCTATCATCTATCTATCTATCATCTATCTATCCTGTGTGAGAAAATTAAAAACGAAAAAGAGGAATGAGAGAGGGATAAGTGGGAGAGAAGATGTGAATACCTAAGATAATAATTTGGTGGAATAAGGAGACACTGGAATATGATAGCTAAAATAGGAAAAATAATTTTATTGTGAATACAAAAGCAATAAACTGTATCAACAGACTTGTTTACAGAAAGTCTTTCCCCGCCCTCTGTTAAGGGTACTTGGACCTTTTAGAAAATTTCACAGTATCCTAGAGCACCAAACAAGTAGAACTGGAAAAGATGCATGCACACTGAAATGATTGCCTCTAAACTGGTATTTTTAGAAACAGATTGTAAACAGTGGGTGATGTTGCCGTGATGTGTTTTTAAATTGCTAATTTGTGTTGCTCTTGCCGTTTACACATCTCCATTTAACTTTAATTATATAATTGGTTACTCATACAATAAATGGGAATAAAAGAACCCAGTTGTTGACTTCTACACTTTCCTTTGGACAAGTGATTAAAAGTTCCCAAACAGCATTCCCTCCCCTCTTCCTCCTCCTCCCCGCCCCATGAAAATGCCTACAATTTGGACACACTTGGAAGCAAGCTAGGCTCGGAAGCAGAAAAAAAGCTTTCCTGGCACTGGCACTTTGAAGCATCCTGCCTATGTCAGACCTAAACTGCTCATAGGAGCCACTCTGCCTGCCCGCACCAGCCAGTGGGGCTGAGACCACCATTTTCCTTCTGGGGCCATCAACTTCATTCAACACTGGAAAAGGGGACACTGAAATACTTTGCAGCCCACCCTCAGAGCCTGCCTTTGTTTTACCCATCTATCCCTGAAGCCCTGCTCCCATGTACCCAGACGCACACAACATATAAGCTCACACGCATCTTCTCGCTGTTCCTTATATAAATGAAAGGCACCTTGTGACACTAGGAGGATTATGGTAGGGAACAGTGGCCCAGTAGTTTACCTTTTTGGTGAATGTTACGTGGGCCAAACAGAACCTTGTGGCCCTGCTAGATCGGAACACAACAAAACCTCATTTTCTCTGTCCACCCGTTAACCTTAAGTTAAATTCAATTGGGTAATCACACTGTTGGTTTGCTTTGTGACAGGTACCCGGAGCCTGATCGTGCTGGCCTCTCTGCCTTACAGCTTACGATGCCTCCTGGCTCACAATGTGTGTTCTGATTAAATGTTTCAGTTCTGGTTCATCACTTATATTTGATTTATTCTAGGAATCTTCCTTCAAGGTCCTGAAAATACCCTCAGTTATAGCTTCTGCAAGTGACTTAGTGTCCCAAACCATGCCCTTAGTAATTGAAATGCTTGACAAAGGATAAGTTGAAACCCAAGCTGCATGAGCAGGCCCCAGCTTCCATTTCCATGTCCAAAAGGAGGTGCTTCCCACCTCCAGAGCTCAAACCCCAAGCAGGTCTTGCTATTGGAACCTAACCTGTCTGCTTGGGTCTCCCCACTGTCCCAGACCACCACTTGTCTAGTTTCCCCCTTAATTCCTTATCTACTCCACATACCCTCTCCCTTGCAAAAGAGGATGATGGCTGAGGGCTACCAGGGAGTGGGAAGGGGTGCTAAAATATTAGCAACCTTCCAAATGTACCAAAAACTCTAGAGATCTGACACAGTCCTTAGGTGGTTTGCCACAGCAGTGAAGTAGGGGGTGGGAGGAGGGGGCCACAATGCTCATTGCTCTCTTGAGGGTGTGAGAAAATTGTCAGGATTCTTGGTAGTTCCTGTTTGCCAGTGAGAATCACTGTCCTAAAACATAAAACTGAAAGAAAATGGTTTGCTAGTAAATGTTTAACAAAGAGCTCTCTGGAGGAAAAAAAAAAAACAAAAAAACTGATTTGTAGCATTTGCTTATTCAGTGGTATAAATTCTCTGGCCATGGCCCATTTTAAGCTGCCAGCATGATATTACTGAATGCTGGGCTGGGATAAGGTGTACACATTCACTCTCCTGAGCCAAGGCGAGCCGGCTCCAGCACATCACTGGGAAGAGTTCAGCTTTGCCCTGTGCTCCTCCTGCCTGGACTACTATAAGTCAGATTTAGCTTTAAAAAGATTTCCTCATCCTACACTGGACTCAATTATGGGGAAAGACTCCCCAGACCACCCTGTGCACAGTACCTGGCCCTTAATGCCTCTCCTCCTTCGAGCTCCACCTTCTTGAAGCTTTTCTAGCACTCCTCTGGTTCCCACTACAGCTTTTGTAAGAGAGCTGCTCTTTTCTTCTAAGCTGAGAGTTTTTGGAGCTTAGAAAACTCTTTCTTACAAATCACATTAGTCCCGCCTCTACACTCAACCACACAACTTACTTCAATGTATATAGTATGTACTCAATAAAACATTGTGTATAACAGTTGTCTCATAATCCATAAGAGGTGATTCTGAAGTTTTGGCAGGAGAAACCCTATTCCAGTCCCCGTGTTCAAGATGTGAAAGTGAGAAGGGGTATGGCTCGGGAATATTTTCTGGTATCACACCCGCCCCAAGACAGTGAGGCTGGGAGGTCCCATACAAGCCCTTTCCTGTCCATTCGGCCAGTTTAAGGGGATGGAGAGTCAGGGGGACCCTGACCATTAGGAATGAGACTGACCATTCCTAAAACATTCCCTGAAAGAGGAGAATTGTTTAGTACCAGCCGACTCTAATCAACCAGGACACAATCCCAGATTTCTTGCTGTGTGTGTGTATGTGTGTGTGTGTGAAAGATTCAGAGTCACAGAACCACCGGCCCAACGGATTCTTGATGGGGGAAGGTCAGCAGAGCCAAAGTCAAGAAGTCCATCCTAGCTAAGTCTCAACCCTAGACTCTCTTGGCCCCTATCACCAGCTTTATAATATTGGGCCACTCAGGTTTTCTCTAGAAAGGTTGTCCAGAGACTCTTTCTCTTTCTGCAGGCAAGCTGCAAGATTCAAGACCCACAGAGGGAGCCTAGAGATGAAGCTTCTTCTATCTCAATTGCCAGCTGTAGTTTGAAAGAGTTCGCTTCTATGAAACCTGAATAATAAGTCCCTTCAGTATTTCATAGTGTCCCAGAGCAAAAGGTGAGAGTGAATCGTGTTCTTACCTACAGAGTCCAAGGACCTTTTGCAAGCTTCCACAGACAATTTTAGTGGGGAATCTGGGCTCTAGATTCAGGTTGCTGGTCCAAAGCACAAGCTTCAGCCCAAGGACTTGCAGAGAGCAGGGGGACACTATCATTGCCTTTTTTCCTACATTATTAACAGTTCTTTTCTATTTTACTAAGTAAAATCTGGTTTTTAAATTTTTTAATTAATTAATTATTTTTAGTTTTATCATTCCAAGCATCCAATGTAGAGGTAGCCTAGGGTAGTGATTAAGAACATGGGATTGCAGGGCTCCTGGGTGGCTCATTCGGTTGAGGGGCCTGGAAGGAGCGTTGTCTTCTGTTGGGCTCCCTTCTCCCTGCTCAGTGGGGAGTCTGCTTCTCCCTCTCCCTCATGCCCTCCCCCCACCGCTTGTGCTCTCTCTCTCAAATAAATAAATAGATAAATAAATTTTTTTTAAAAATAACATGGGATTGCAGCTCACAAATATATACAAACATTGAATCATTATGTTGTACCCCTGAAACTAATATAATGTTGTATGTCAATTATACTTCATTAAAAAGAAAGAATGAAAGAGCTAAGAGGTTCAGTTACTTTGCATAAAAAGTCTTAGAAATCCTTTCTGTATAAAACCCATTTATAGATATGTTAAAACCAAGACAAATAAAAAGAACATGGGACTGTAAATACAGACTGGCTGGCTGTGTTGGCCTTGGGCAATTTGTTCAATTGGCTCTGTGTTTCAGTTTCTCCATCTGTAAAGTGGGGCTGATAATGATAGCTATCCCATAGTGTTGTTATGGGGAGAAGATGAGTCAAGATTTATAAAGTATTTAGTGCCTGGTACTATCATAGTGATTTCTATATACATGTTTTGAAAACTGGCACGGGTATTTCCATCTTGACAGTAACTATCACTACCGTGTTCCAAACGATCATCATGTTGAGCCAATTTTACCTTTCCGTTGTTTCGGGAACTTTTACTCTCCCCTCCTTCACTGGCTCCACTGTCCTAGTTTAGGCACACAGTCACAGCAGACTGCTTGCAGGCCTCCAGGCCTTGCTGCTCTTTCCTATTGCAATACTCTGACTCTCATGGCACCCCCCTCCTCCGGCTATCTCTTACGTGTTTTCCATCACTGTTTATCCTTAGACTACAAACTCCTTAAGAGCAGAAACTAAAGAATAATAACAAGAAATCAAAGAGCAGAAACTGCCATTCTTTCTAAATCATCAGCATGTATGACAATGCCTGGCACAAAGAAAATACTCAACAAACATTCATTGAAATTAATGGAGGCTTGCTGTGGCCCAGGCACTCTGGAGTAGTTTACAGGGAGACTGTTACTCAATCTGACCCAAAACTCTGTGTGATAGTAAGTACAATTATTATCCTCATTTTACAAATAAAAAACTGAGTCTTGGAAAGTTTAAATATCCTGCCCTCCCAAAAAACCCCATATATCTATATTCATATGGCTATGCTATTCCTTGGGGGGTAATCTGCAGTTTAGAATGATGTGTAAGAACAAAGGATGCCAGGAAGCCACAACTTATATCACCTGATGCACAAAGAGATGATACTCACTTTGCCTGTTAAAAAGAGCTGTTGCTTTATTTTTATGTGGTTTGCTCTTAAATTGCAGTATTTTTTTAGATAATTTGTAATCTTTTATGATTAATTTGGCTCTTTTTTACAACGATCAACTGATCTGACAGTTTATTGGATGCTGCATTTTAATCCCATCATACGACATATGTCAGGAGCTTTGGTTAGTATCTTATCCATACATTTCTCACTTCAAAAAGTCTTTCGTGATCAACTACATTTGTGGAAGGTTGTCTACATCATTGAAAGCATGTTACTCTAGGGCATCTGGGGAACACTTTACAGATTAATAACAGTAGTGGCGGCAGCAGCTCCCATTTATTGAGCACCTACCAGGTACCAGGCGTACTGTGCTAGAAGTTTGACTTGCATGATTCCAACAAAGCCCCGTGCAACCTCTTCTGCTGTTTTCTTTTACAGATGGGGAAACTGGGACTCAGACAGTTTAACTCACTTCAGGTCACTCGGCTATTGAATAGTGGAACCTGGACTGACATCCAGATTGGTATGTCTCTAAAGCCTGGGCTTTTATCCCAAGCTGGACTCTGGAGGCTGTCCAAGTCACTTAACCCTCTCTGGGATTCAGTTTCCTCATCTGTAAAACTGAGGGAAGTAAAACATCTTGTAGGGTTGCTAGGAGGATTAGAACTAATAGCTGCCCAGGGCCCAGAGGCATTTAAACCATGATGGCGATGTTTATGCATAAGTGGGGCATTAAATGGGCAGAGGAAGATCTGAGATCCCTTTAAAGGCATTGGGGAGCTGGAGAGGAAGGATCTACAGCTTTGGCAGTCTGAAGAGCTGGCCCTCTCCCCTCCAGGATACAGTGACCCAATGAAACTCAGAGCGACAGGAGAGGGGGCAGGGGCCTGAATTTGGCTCCAGCAACCTCTGCAGGGAGCCGGGAGAGGCGGGGAGCTGGGAGGGGCGTAGAAATCCCGGTCGTCAGAGGACTGCAGGTGTCAGGCAGAGTTGGTGTAGGTGGGCTCCCAGAGCCTGGCGGACGGAGGGGAGGAGGTTGGAGCGGACCGGCAAGCAGGCGGGGGAGAGAGGGAGGCGGGGCGCGGAGCCCGAGAGGCTGTCCTTAGACTCCTTAGACAGCTCTTCTCATGCCCGGCAGTTTGCTGCATCTGGAGGAGCTCACTGGAGAATCTCCAACAGCGGAGCGGGCCTTCAACTACCGTAAGTACCTGCAAATGAGCGCATAGCCCAGTGGCTGAAGATTAATCTGGCCAACAGATCCTAAACAAAATCCCGAAATAGTCTCCCTGCTGTAACTAATTGCCGCAAATCAAACTGCTCCCCAGTCTATCCTTCCCTTTCTCCGTCCCTCCACGGATCCCAGCATTGCCTCGCTGAGAATCTCTGGGCACTGTAAATATCTTCCCTTTTCCTTCTCAGTCTTCCCTCCAAACCCTCAGCGAAGCATGTACCCGCCACCCCGCCGAGCCCAACCTCTTTGATTCCTGGAGCCCTCAAAGCTATGCAGGGGGCGAGCCATTAGACATTTCGGGTATGTCACCCTCAAAAGCACTGCGGCGCTGCCTAAGGGTGGGGATAGTGCTTGGGTTGGAGTAGAAGGGGAGGGTAAAAGGACTAGACTGTGGAAGTTGGGGGTGGGGGTGGGGGTGGGGGTGTGAAAGGCCAAAAATGGGCGTGGCCAATTAACCTGAATCTTGCGGCTGTTTCCCACATTCCCTGGGCATAAGGTTCATCTTTTGCGCTGGATGTAAATGGTACAGTTTCCTTAGTGATTGGGGAGGGGTTAGCCATGCTGAGAAGCCCCCCTTCCCTCATTCCACTCAAGTCCCCAGGAGGCAAAACCCTGGTTTAGGGGTCTAAGTGGCAAGCCTGGAATCTCAGCTGGCATTTCTGGGCAGAGTCCCAGGTTGAACCTTTCCCTTGGCAGTAGAACCTGGCTTCCCCAATAAATCCTGGCCCAAAGCCTTGGGGGAACCAAGCAACAGGGTGGCACTCAAGCCTGGGCCTGGGCCTGGCCCTGAGAGGAGTGGGGGACAAGAGGCTGTGGGAGCTGAGATGAAAGAGCATCTTTAGGGTCCTACACCAGGTTAATACCCCCTTGGGGAAGAAGAAAAATAGCCACCTTGTAATGAAATGTTTACCATGTGCCCTGTACAGATATTATCTCTGATCCAACACAACAACAATGATAGATAGGTATTACTCCTCAACTTTACAGATAAGAAAAGTTCAGAGAGGGTAATTTGAGCATCCTTCAGTGCAAAGTGAGAAATGCAAAAGGAAACTGTCTCCTTGGATCTCTGATGGTCCACCTGTTCCCCACAGCCCAGATGTTTGAAAATGAATCTTCTTGTTTTCCTGCTCCACCATCCCACCCAGTGTTAGCATTGGAGCAAATTCGAGGCTACAGTGTTGCGATCTCTTCTGGGAAGTGAAATCAGCCCTTTTCTGTTCTGGGAGCTGCATTTACCCCCACTCTACTGAGATAGGATGAAACAGCCAGGACCTCAGACTCTGAATAGAGAGTTGGTGGAGGAGAGTTAGCTTGAGTTTGTGTGGTGGGGTTACACCTTCCCTTGGCAAAAGGATACTTTGGGTGTGATGGTGGAGAAGAGGCAGGAAAGCAGAAAGGATCTATCTTATATACATGTGGTCGGTAGTGATTTTTTGGAAAATGAAAAGGCCTCCCTGAATTCAAATATCTTTACCATATTTCCTTAGGAGCAATGAGCAAAAATGCTTATAAATTACGGGCAGCCAATACATCATTTACACCTTATATTAATTAGCTCAAGTAGCTTGATTCTCCAACACCTATTTGAGATGGGGGTTTTGAGCTTTGGGGGGTAAGAGACAATAATGAGAGTAATATTGCATCTGAGGCAATATACAGAAGGGGAAGGAGGTGTGAGGAAAGGTAAGAAAGGGGGAGTTTAATACTGGTTTTAGAGAATAGGCATTGGAGTTATTATATAAATATCTGATATTTAATCTTTTGACTTTGGGCAAATTAAATATATCCCCACTAAGCCTCAGTTTCCTTGTCAGCAAAATGGGGATGGCAGGAAAGCCTCCTTTGCTGGGTTGTTGGAGGACTCAGACTATATATATATATATATATATATATATATATATATATATATAGAGAGAGAGAGAGAGAGAGAGAGAGAGAGAGAGAGAGATCTAAAAAGATGACTCTCTACACCTCGCATCTCTCTCCTCCCAAGGGCTCCCCTCTGGCCTGGATTAGGTTGCCCTCTAAGCCTCTGAGATTCCAGGGATGTACAGACATTTCAACAAATCTGACATCTTAGATGCCAGCAAAGACCTTGGGTGCAAGGAGAAGTGGGTGGAGAAAAGGGGCAGGTGACCTTGTAGTACCTTTCATGCCTCTGAAGGAGTGGAAGGTAAGGTTGTCAGGTGCAGTTTAGTGATCCAAACTAAACTTTGAGGAGCAGGACAAGTCCCCTGAGTAAAAACACCTCTGCTTTTAGATCTCACCACCTGCTGAGGGGCAAAGCCCTTCCAGACTTGAAGCACACATTGAGCACCAGAGGCCCCATGACCCTGGACAGGCCAGGGGAGCAGGCCACCATGCTGTGGACATTCACTGTCTTGCTCTTTTGCATTCGTGAGTACAAGGAAGGGGTGAGGGGCAGGTGACCCTGTCACAGGTACTCCTATGGTTGGGCACCTTGGGGAGGGAGAAAGAAGAGAGTTGAGGATTGAGGGTTGGTGGGGTCAATGTGAGGGCCCTTCTTTACCATTATCTCTCTTTTCAGGGCTAAGTCTGGGTATGACATCAATAGGTAAGTGAGTCCTGCCACCTCAGGTACCTTCCTTCCTGGAGGTTCCAAGACATAAGCTGCCTCCATGGCACTGGATATAACTACCTTGAGACCACAAAGGTTCCCAGATTGAGCTGGTTGGGGACCAGAACACCTCACTTCATGACTTGGTTTCCCACAGAATAATAAAAAGCTTTACTTCAGGTGGAATGGAAGCCAGACTTGCACTGTATTCCCCAACTCACTTAAATCCCTTGAACAAATATCCTAGGTGCCCTATCCCATCCCCCACATGAGCAGACACTCTTGTCCCCAAGGGAAGACAAAAAGAAGAATTTGGGTCAGGGCTAGTTTTAAGGGACATTGTGGGGCACATTATGGGAGGGAGAGGGTTGGACTACTCATATCTTTGTGATCTTTGGGAATAACAGTGGTGCAATCTCAACCGGAGCTGTGGATAGAGACCAACTACCCCCAGGCCCCTTGGGAGAACATCACACTTTGGTGCAAAAGCCCCTCTCGGATTTCAAGCAAGTTTCTGCTGCTGAAGGATAAGACACAGATGACTTGGATCCGCCCTTCCTCCAAGACCTTCCAAGTTTCATTCCCTATAGGTGCCCTTACTAAGTCCAATGCAGGTCTTTACAGGTGCTGCTACTGGAAGGAGACAGGCTGGTCAGAACCTAGTAAAGTTTTAGAGTTGGAGGCACCAGGTAAGAAGACAGCAGTAGATAATCAAGAATAAACTCCAGCTCCCGGTATTCAAGCTTGCCTTCCCAGAGCAAGATTTGTTTAATTAGTTAATTCATTTACCTCAAATGCATGAATGCATACATGCAGGCATTCCACAGTTAGTAAGTGCCTACTCTCTATAGGCAATGCAGATGAGGATGCAGTCTCTGGAACAAATCTAGAGAGCAAGCTCTCAACATAGGGGAGACCCCAGATAGGGGGAAGGAAGGGTGGTAAATAAGGATCATGAATGAGGGAAGGCTCATTTAAGTAGCGCTCTCCTCTCCTGCTCACTGAGCAGCGCTATCCTTGCTCTACCTGAATTCCAGCTCATTCTCTCCTTCCAGGCCAGCTGCCCAAGCCCATCTTCTGGATCCAGGCTGAGACCTCCCTTCTTCCTGGATGTAATGTTAACATTCTCTGCCATGGCTGGCTGCAGGATTTGGTATTCATGCTGTTCAAAGAGGGATATGCAGAGCCCGTGGATTACCAAATCCCAACTGGGACAGTGGCCATATTCTCCATTGCCAACATGACACCTGAAAGTGAAGGGGTTTACATCTGCCGCACTCATATACAGATGCTCCCCACTCTGTGGTCAGAGCCCAGCAACCCCCTGAAGCTGATTGTGGCAGGTGGGTGTGGCTATGGCTGCTGGGGTCTGATGATCGTTGTCCCTGGGATCATGGCTGGATGAACCAGGGTTTCTGATTTTCCTTTCCTTAGCCAAGTCCTAGGTCTTGTAAGGCCTATGAGCTAGTGTCATTTGACATTTTCCTGAGATGCAAATTAGAATCACATATGCTACCAGGAAGATATGTGGGAGCCAATCACTTGGCTAATGAGTGAGCCCAACCAAATGTCTGGCAGCTTCAGCTCATCACAGCTTTGTTGTTCTCTACTTGTTGAATATCATGCTTTCATTCATTCATTTGACTAATATTTATTGAGCACTTACTATGTGCCAGGCACTGCCACTGCAGTCTTATAAACTGTTTTTTACATTTTAAATGCATTTTTATTGCATTTGTGATGATTATTTTTACGCGCAGGAAATAGAATTGTGCTAGCATCAATGATAAAAATAAATAAAAATTACAAAAATGTGATAGCTCGTATTTTAGAAATGACTTCATATAAATTACTTTAGTCCTGTATATGTAGATCTAGTAAGGCAGTATCAAGATCTAGACACAGCAGAAGTCTCCCCAAAATGTTCAAATGCCAGACACACACCCCAGCCCCAGTTCACCCACCCCATGGCCTGGATGCTTTTACACAGAATTGGCCACATTTGCTTTAGTTCCTCCATTAGTCTAAATAGGTGCCACAGAAGGTACCCTGGACTTAGAAGCAGTAATCTTGGTTTCTAATTCCACCTCTGACACTGCCTCCCTGTGTGATCTTAAGCAAGTCACTTCACCTCTCTGTGCTTCGGTTTCCCCCACTCTAAAATGGGATAACAGTATCTATACAACCTACTGTATGATGCCTCTCTGTGCCTCAGTTTCCAGATTTGCAAAATTGGTATAATAATAATGCCTACCTCACAGGGTTGTTGTGAGGATTTGCCTAAATATAATATATGTACAGTGCCTGGCATATACGTTCTCAATAAATGGTAGATATTAATTTTATTAGTATAGCTTTTTATTGAGGATTGAATAACAAAAACTGTTTGTTTGAACTGTGTGTATGGATGTTTGTTGTATGAATGTCCTTCCAGAGTAGATTCCTCTAACATACACTTTCAGAGTTACCTATTCACTGGTATCCCTCACTAGGCCGTGAACTTTTTGCTGACAGGTACTGTATCTTCTTTACTTGCACATCCTTAGACCTACATGATGCCTGACACATCCTAAATGCTCAATGAGCATATGAAAGAGCTGATCTTTCCAGTAACAGATGGGTGGGTCTACCTGGGATTGTAGTGGGTAAGAAGGAATGGTATCAGAGTAAGTTTTGCCCTCTATTTTGTAGTATGATCCCCTTGCGGGAACAATACATGGAAAAGAAGGTGTGGCCCCATTAACAGAGATTTCTTTGGGTCAAAGACTTATTGGCCAATCCCTCCTTGGCTTCTTCCTATCTCATGTTGGAAGTAAGGTCTTATGTGGGCTTAATGTGTTCAAAGGGCATTTTTATTTCTGCAGTAGTATTCATGCTCTACAAAGATGAAATCAAAGTCATTTTCAGAAGCTTGGTTTCTTGGGTGGTTGGAAGAAGTACATTTGGCATTTCAGGAACCTAAAGATACAAGCAATTACAGATGTAGATATTCCACTGAGACACAGCCCTATACATAGTTAGAGCTCAGTGGAGCTGATAAAGTCTGGTGAGAGGGGAGGACATGGCCTTGATTATCTACTAGAAGAGGCCAAGATTCAAGGAAGGGAGAGGGAGTAAAGGCTAAGCTTCAGCTACCACTACTTGTCTTTAGAAAAAACTAGGAAAATAAAACTAAAAGATAATAGGGAAGAATCATCCTATTTCTAATTCAGGGTCTCTTCCCTTTCTAGGACTCTATCCCAAACCAACTCTGACAGCGTATCCTGGGCCCATTATGGCACCTGGGGAAAGCATGAACCTCAGGTGTCAGGGGCCAATCTATGGAATGACCTTTGCTCTAATAAGACTTGAAGACTTGGAGAAATCCTTTTACCGCAAGAGGCCGATAAAAAATGAGGCATATTTCTTCTTCCGGGCTTTGAAAATCCAGGATGCTGGACATTACCTCTGTTTTTACTATGATAGGTCATACAGGGGTTCACTCCTTAGTGATATCCTGAAAATCTGGGTGACCGGTAAGAGAGGGGAATGCCAGGGGACCTACGTTAGGGGCTAAGGATATACAACTCCCTCTGGGCTGCCTGGAGAGCCTGATCATGCAGCAAGGGCTAACAGTGGGAAAGGGAACAGAATTTGTACAACTGGGCTTAGGGTGGGATTTTCCAAGGGTGGACTGAAGGAAGAGAACCCTTAGTGGTGAGAGGGGAGTCAGACCACTAGCCCTTTATATTTTGGGTCTCATCCTAGACACTTTTCCCAAGACCTGGCTACTTGCTCAGCCCAGTCCTGTGGTCCAGATGGGTCAGAACGTGAGCCTGTGGTGTCGAGGGCCAGTGAATGGAGTGGGATTTGCACTCTATAAGAAAGGAGAAGACAAACCACTTCAGCTCTTGGATACCACCAGCACTGATGACAATGAGTCATTCTTCCTCAACAATGTGACCTATAGTGATGCTGGCATCTATAGCTGCCACTATCTCCTCTCCTGGAAGACCTCCATCAGGATGACATCACACAACACCGTGGAGCTCGTGGTTGTAGGCGAGTGCTAACAAATGTCGTTTGTTTTTATCATCATTACAGTATTCTAAGAAGGAGTTAGCAGCCCTGTACCCTCTTGGAGTTATGAGCTGAGGAAAAATATGCTAGGAAGGTGGTGCAGAATTTTCTCCAAAAACTTTGCATACTTTTTCTCCCAAGATTGTTACTCAAGCCCTGCCTCTTGGCATGGCCTAGCCCCATTGTGACCCCGGGAAATGTTATTTTCCTTCTGGCCAGGGGAAACTTACAGGTATGAGGTCTTTGTGATAGAAGGTAGAAACACAAGAATCTTTAGAATACTGAGGAGTGGGCCAAGAGGTTCTAAAGAACAGTCAAATTTTGAGACCACTGATCTAGTGGAAGTGGAAAGACAGGAAAGATCACATAAGAAGCCGAGAAACTTGTTGGGGGAAGGGGTACTGAGTTCAAGGTCACTTATTCTAACTCTAGTTTCTGGATTGGTTGCAGATAAGCCCCCCAAACCCTCCCTGTCGGCCTGGCCCAGCACCATGTTCAAGCTAGGAAAGGCCATTACCCTTCAGTGCCGAATACCTCATCCAGTACTTAAATTTTCTCTGGAATGGGAAGAAAGAGCAACATTCCAAAAATTCTCAGTGGATGGAGACTTCATCATCAGTAATGCTGAAGGAAAAGGCACAGGGACCTACAGTTGCAGCTATCGCATAGAGGCACACCCCAACATCTGGTCAGATCGCAGTGAGCCTCTGAAGCTGATGGGGCCAGCAGGTGAGAGGACAACTCTTCCTAGGGTTGCCCCTCCATGGCTTTGGTCATGATACCCATGGGATCCCGAAGCAGTGCCCAGAAAGCAATGGAAAGGGGAGTAAGGGGCATGTAAATCAGGGCCCTTGGGTTTGGGCATACTTCCCCTGGGGTGGTCTCAGAATCACTCAAAGGCAATGAGCAGGATACTTTCAAAGCTCCCATTCTTCATGAAAAATAAGGCCACTTCTGTCTGAGCTTCCCTTCACCTTCAGTAACCAACTCCTCCTCCCTCCTCCCCACCCCAACCCCGAATGTGTTCACCTCCCCCTTTCCCTATCAAGGCTCCTGCTTCTGGTCTTCTCTGGCCACAGGCTTTCTCACCTGGAATTACATTCTGAATGAAGCTATCAGGATGTCCCTAATCATGCAGCTTGTTGCCTTGCTGTTGGTAGTGCTGTGGATAAGGTGGAAGTGTCGGAGACTCAGAATCAGGTAACTATCTTGTCCTAGCCCCCTGTCCTTCAATCTAGCTAAGTCCAGGCTCCCCAGAGACTCAGAAATGGGTCATACCCCAGTTGAGATAGGCCACAGGGTCACACCCTTTGTATCCCCCACCTTCTGGGTTTAAGAAACAAGACTTTCTCATCCCAGCTGTTTCTCTTTCACCTCACAGAGAAGTCAGCATCCAAGCCAGAGGGTAGAGAAACATTCTCAGAAGGGGAAGCAATCAGAACCTCATTCACTGATTCCCTGTCCCCCCACCCCCACCCAGGGAATGCCCAAATCTCCCTCCCAAACTACCCGGCCACTCAGAGATGACTGATGTCTCCCAAATGAACTTAGTTTGAACTTTTTCTCTTGTAAGAAGCCAAGCTGTCCTATCTCCCTGGATATAATCCAACTCCCATCCCAACTTTTCACCCTAACCCCTAGCTTTCAAGGGCTAGAGAGCCTCATGGTCCATCCTAGTCTCCATAGAAACCAATCTCTCTGTCGCTCTGGCCTCCAACCATCTGTGCAGAGCACCCTGAGAATATAATCTTAACCTGGATGGGCATCTGATGAGGTAGTGGATTGGGCCAGGAAATCAAACTGCTTCCTCTGAACCACAAAATGGCAAACCAAACCTACCATTTCCTTTGATCCTTTGGTGTCCCCTGGGCCATCCTCCTTTTTCCCTGATCCCCACGGCCTGTGCTCAGGCGATTCTGCCTGACAACAGGAAGGGAAATGACAGCTACTATGTTGGTGGGGGCCTCAGCCCCTGAAGGCCTTACCTACTACCCCCAAACTTCTGCTCTTGGCTGTAGCCCCCTCACCATGATCATGGGCCTTTGTGTGTCTGGGAGTATTCAATATATGATGGATGATGACTATGATTGTATATGTCTGTGTTTTCCACCAGGATCTGAGGGACAGAGTGCTTGGGTAATTAGAAGGGAGCATCTTAAATCTTCTGCAAAAACCACCACCCTTTGAGTTTTCAAAAAGTCTCAGTGGGGGGCCAGGTCTAGTTGTCCTCAGAATCAATCCTGAGTCCTGCACCTTGGGGTAACCTCCAAGCCAGGGGTTAGAAAAAAATGTAGCTTCAAGTGCCCCACCTCAGCTCAAGACCATTGCATCAAAGAACGAGCTCCGGAAGCAGATTTCAGAGAAAGCAGCTTGAAAAGCATGTTTTCCTGACCAGGAAGGAGGGTCAGTGTTTTCTAAGTACAAATTGCCAAATGGATTATGGCTTAATATCATCTAATTCTACAGGACCCATAACCCAAAGCTGCCGCACATTGCTAGTCATAATCTGGGTGGGGGTAGAGAGATCCCACTCTCTGACAAGCTTAGCTCAGCACTGACAATCTTTGGGTAATTCACTGTGGCTGCCTAGGCAACCCTTCCATAACAAAAGCAGGTGAGGCAGGTCGGTCTGAGGACCAATACTGCCATAATAAAAACTGCTTCCAAACTTAAACTTGATGACGGAGAAACACCCAAGATTTTTCCCTCCACCCCCACACCCGCCACCTAGAGCTGCCGATCACTCTGAGCTCCAGAGGTTCTGAGAGCTGGAATTACAAAAGCATTTTCACATCTGACAACTCAATTCCAGCAACAGCCTAATCAGGGGACATAGGGAGCTGACATCTGATATAGGCTGAGGAGAGGGGAAGGGGGTGGGGTGGGCACGTGGGTCATGAAAGAGCAAGGGGTTTGTAGGTGGTGAGGCCCTCAAAAAGAAAAGTCATCGATGTCAGGAAAGATTATATCCCATTATCCTGCCCAAATCCAATCCCTATTGGGTGGTGAGTAAGCCAATGACATAAATTGCCGCCCCCTTCTCTCCGCCCTCCCCCTAACCCCAGCAGCTCCTCTCATCTCTTTTCTGGTCTCACTAGAGAAGCCTGGTTGCTGGGAACAGCTCAAGGGGTCACCATGCTCTTCATAGTCACGGCCCTTCTCTGCTGTGGTGAGTACAAGGGGGTGGGGAAGGGGTCTGGGCAGAAGGCCGGGTGAAGTCCCGTGGGGGAGGGGGCAGAGCTCTGGCAGCAATTTCTTTTGCAGGACTGTGCAATGGGGTATTGACAGAAGAGACTGGTGAGTTTTTCCTGCTCCAGACTGGGACATTCCTTCCTGGAGATCTGAAATAACTACAGAGTGTCAGTGTCAGTGGCCAGGGAGTGACTGGTTGGGAGGGAAGGACAGCCAGGAAGGGGCACTTGCTAAAGCTGCTGGCAAAATTCAGCCTCCAACTCTGCTTTTCTGCCTGTAAAATTTCCCCCAAGCTTCTGCACTTTTCTGAGGCTCAGCTGAGACATAATCTTCCCCTTTCCCCAGCACCTGCAGAAGGAAGGAAAGAGTTTGGGTTTGTGTTGAAAGGGGAGTTGGGCACTGTGATCTGGGGAGGGGGTTCAAGGGCAAAGAAAGGGGGAGGGGAGGGAGAAGGGAAGATGGCTTCATTAACTCTGCTGTTTCTAGAAATAATCATGCCAACCCCTAAGCCTGAGCTGTGGGCAGAGACCAACTTCCCTCTTGCCCCGTGGAAGAACTTAACCCTCTGGTGCAGAAGCCCTTCTGGCTCAACTAAGGAGTTTGTGTTGCTGAAGGATGGGACTGGGTGGATTGCAACTCGCCCGGCCTCAGAGCAGGTCCGGGCTGCCTTCCCCCTTGGAGCCCTGACCCAGAGCCACACCGGGAGTTACCACTGCCATTCCTGGGAAGAGATGGCTGTGTCGGAGCCCAGTGAGGCACTTGAGCTGGTGGGGACAGGTAAGAAAAGGTAGAGGTTCCTCCTGGGGTGACCCTCAGTGCCCTGTGACTCCAACACTGTTCCTAAGGGGGTGGAATGCACAGCGACCTGGAGCCCAAGGGGCTTGTGCTGCAAGTAGGAGAGGAGGGGCCCTGAAATGGGGGAGGGGGCTGGGGAAGAGAGTGAAAGGAGACTGATAAGAAGAGCCAAAGGCCAGTCCAGGATGAATTTCTTTTTTTGCTGACAGAGTGACTCCAAGTGTCCCATCTGGGTACCTCCAAACTTCAGCCTCCTTTTCCACCCCATTTTGTTTTCCAGACATCCTCCCCAAACCTGTCATGTCTGCTTCCCCTCCAATCCGGGGCCAGAAATTGCAAATCCGGTGCAAAGGATGGCTGTCGGGCATGGAGTTTGTTCTGTATAAGGAGGGAGTGCAGGAACCTGTCCAGCAACTTGGTGCCGTTGGGAGAGAAGCCTTCTTTACAATCCAAAGAATGGAGGATAAAGACGAAGGCAATTATAGCTGCCGTACTCACACTGAAAAGCGCCCCTTCAAGTGGTCTGAGCCCAGTGAGCCCCTAGAGCTTGTCATAAAAGGTAGAGCTGAAAAGAGTGTGTGAGGGAGGAGGGGGGAGGCAAAGCTCTGGGTCAGACACTCCTCTCCCCACAGCAAACTTTGCTGCTGGTCCTAGGAGCCTGTGTCCAATCTTAGAGCCAGGCAGGCGTGGCGCTGGGAGTGCCAGGGCCTCTGGCTGCACGATATTAATAGCCATAATTGTTATTAATAGCTGGGGTTTGTGGAGGGTGATTTAATTTTTCTAATTATTTTCATATCAATTATCTCATTTAGATATAGGCCAAATATTCCAGGGAGGCGGAGCAGGTACCATTTCCCCTTCTTGCCCAAATGGGCAAACTGAGCCTCAGGGGACCAGCAGAGCCCTAATGACAGTTCACTCTTTTAGCTAGCCTTCATTGCCTACCCTGATGACAGGCAGGATTCAGCTGGAGGAGGTGAGGGGTGGGGGGGAACGGGAATCCCTGGGAGAAGTCCATCTGCAAAGTGGATTTGCCTTGATTTTTAAATGCACCTACTTCTGAATGTAATGCTATAGAAAACAAAGCAGCTTCCAGAAACCAACATTTGCTGTATTAGCTATCTTTTTTTTTCTTAATTTGGTTTTGTGTCATGTTTTTGTTTTCTGCCTTCTAGAAATGTACCCCAAGCCCTTCTTCAAGACATGGGCCAGCCCTGTGGTCACTCCTGGTGCCCGAGTGACTTTCAATTGCTCCACTCCCCAGCAGCACATGAGCTTTATTCTTTACAAAGATGGAAGTGAAATAGCATCCAGTGACAGGTCTTGGGCAAGTCCAGGGGCCAGTGCGGCTCACTTTCTGATCATTTCAGTGGGCACTGGTGATGGAGGGAATTACAGCTGCCGCTATTATGACTTTGCTATCTGGTCTGAGCCCAGCGACCCTGTGGAGCTCGTGGTAACAGGTCAGGAGTGGGGAAACACAGATGGAGGCAGGATTGACCCTGGGACAATGGGTGGGAGGGCTGTCAGTGGGAGAGGAAAAGTGCTCCTTCTAAAAGTCACCAGGATAGAGCACAGGACTCTTGATCTCAGGGTCATGAGTTCAAGCCCCACATTGGGTGTGGAGCCTACATAAATAAATAAATAAATAAATAAATAAATAAATAAATAAATAAAATCATCAAGAAAGTGCTCAGGAAAGTGCCTGGTACATGGTAAATAGTCCATGAAAGGCAGCAGATTCTATTATTACTAATACAGGGAGAAGAGACAAAGGAGAGGGGAGAGGCAAGTAATTCACGTCTAGGGGAAGAAATGAGGCAGATGGGGGTGTCCAATCCCCAATGCCAGCTCACATGCCCTATTTCTAAAATCTTTTTGTGGCTTGGCCTTGAGCTTTAGGCTCAATGTTCACTTTTTCTTTAGCTGAGCTGTCAGAGATTGGTGGGCTGGATGGCCCTCAGAGAATGGGCAAAGACCTTGAAATGACAGTTGCATATTATGCAGCCATTACAAATGATAGTTTTCAAAGGCTGATTAACGTCATAGAAAAATGTTTACTACATAAAGTTAAGTGAAAAATATTAAACTACACAACTGTGCATACAGTAGGATCCCAATTATGCAAATAGTTACAGCTACAATGACATGGACACATAGAGAAAAAAATGAAAAAGAGATATAGAGACATGTATAAAGAGTGGTTATCTTTGAATGGGAGAATTGTATTTTCTTAGGTTTGTTCTGTATTTTCTAATTTGCTAGATAAACACATACTGTTTCTTCCAATAATGCTAAAAAAGCAATCTGCAGAAAGTGGGGGGCAGGCTTCTCTCATGTTGTGGTCTCTTGAATTTCAGAATTCTACCCCAAACCCACTCTTCTGGCACAGCCGGGTCCTGTGGTGCTTCCTGGGAAGAATGTGACCCTGCGCTGCCAAGGGGCTTTCCAGGGCATGAGGTTTGCCCTCTTGCAGGAGGGAACCCAGGTTCCCTTACAGTTCCAGAGCACCTCCGGGAACTCAGCTGACTTCCTCCTCCACAGTGTTGGAGCAGAGGACTCTGGGAACTACAGTTGTGTCTACTACGAGACAGCCATGTCAAATAGGGGATCACACCTCAGCAAGCCCATTATGATTTGGGTGACTGGTAAGAACAGACAAGATATATTTAAGAAATAAAACAGATGAACATATGGGAAGGAAAAAAAAAAAGAGAGAGGGAAGCAAACCATAAGAGACTCTTAAGGATAGAGAACAAACTGAGGGTTGATGGAGGGAGGTGGGTTGGGGATGGGCTAAATGGGTGATGGGCATTAAGGAGGGCACCTCTTGTGATGAGCACTGGGTGTCATATGTAAGTGATGAATCATAAATTCTACTCCTGAAACCAATATTATACTATATGTTAACTAACTAGAATTTAAATAAAAATTTGAGAAAGAAAAAAATAAAGTAATTAATGATATGGAAAAAAAGAACAGACAAGATATGAGACTGGGACAGAGACAACTAGAGTAGGGGTTAGGGAGGGTAGAAGGCTAGGCCAGACTATGGAGGGGGGAACTATTGTATCCAGAAGGAGAAAGATAAAGGGTTAATGCAGCGAGTGATAAGTATCTATACTCATTACATCTTTGATCTCTTTCTAGACACATTTCCCAAGCCATGGTTGTTTGCTGAGCCCAGTTCTGTGGTTCCTATGGGGCAGAATGTTACTCTCTGGTGCCAGGGGCCAGTCCATGGAGTAGGGTATATTCTACATAAAGAAAGAGAAGCCCCTTCAGTACAGCTCTGGGGATCCACCAGTAATGACGGGGCGTTCCCCATCACCAACATATCTGGTGCTAACATAGGGCGTTACAGCTGCTGCTACCACCCTGACTGGACCAGCCCTATCAAGATACAGCCTAGCAACACTTTGGAACTCATAGTCACAGGTAATGGGAAGGTGCTCTGGAGCAGGCATGGGAGAGGAGAGAGGAGAGAATGGACTGTGAGAGGGTTCATGGAAACAGTTTTCAAAGAGCTCAAGGAGAGGCAAGCAATAGTCTTTCCTCTTTATTGAACAGACTCTAGGGGTAGCACACTGGAAAGTGGCCTCCTCTCTCTGACCAGGAGTTAATTTCTTCTAGGTTTGCTCCCTAAACCCAGCCTCTTAGCCCAGCCTGGACCCATTGTGGCCCCTGGAGAAAATATGACTTTTCGATGCCAAGGGGAACTGCCAGACTCAACATTTGTCCTGTTGAAGGAGGGCACTCAAGAGCCTTTGGAGCAACAGAGCCCAAGCGGGTACAGGGCTGACTTCTGGATGCCAGCGGTGAGAGGTGACGATTCTGGGGTCTATAGCTGTGTTTATTATTTGGACTCTGCTCCCTTTGCGGCTTCCAATCGCAGTGACTTCCTGGAGATCTGGGTGACTGGTAAGGTCCTGGAGACCTCAGTAATAGTCTATACTTTGTAGTTTTGAAGTAATTAGCCCTAAGGGGATTCAGGACCGCTTCTAACTCTGGTTGGTTGTCCTGGCTGGTTGCAGATAAGCCCCCTAAGCCCTCTCTGTCAGCCTGGCCCAGCACCGTGTTCAAGCTAGGGAAGGACATCACCCTTCAGTGCCGAGGACCCCTGCCAGGTGTTGAATTTGTCTTAGAACATGACGGAGAAGAAGCACCTCAGCAGTTCTCAGAGGATGGGGACTTCATCATCAACAACATAGAAGGAAAAGGCATTGGCAACTACAGCTGCAGCTACCGCCTCCAGGCCTATCCTGACATCTGGTCAGAGCCTAGCAATGCCCTGGAGCTGGTGGGGGCAGCAGGTGAGAGGATAATCCCTCTATGGTTCTGGAATGACCCACCTGGGATCCCAGAGATAGTCTGGATGGAGATCACCAAAGATGGAGGTGGGAGGATTTGGAGTCAGAGACCTCAAGTGTGGTCATCTTTCTCCTAGGGATGGTGAGGAGGTGGACCTCAGATCCACCCACAGATATGAGCAGGCCTCTACTTTCAAGGCCTCTTCCACCCCCAAAAGGAGGGCAGCTTCTCCTCAGCATAAGCACTGGCTCTGACCAACCCCTCTGCATTCTCAACATGGCTCACAAGTGAACCCTGAAGGAGGCCAGATGAGGGGACAACAAGAGATCAGGGGAACGTACATGTGCTAACTCCATAGCCTTGGTGTCTACTCTTTTGTCATCACAGGGCCTGCCGCTCAGGAGTGCACTGTGGGGAACATTGTCCGAAGTAGTCTGATTGTGGTGGTAGTTGTAGCTTTGGGG
The DNA here is from genome assembly GCF_004348235.1 of Phoca vitulina. Taxonomy (NCBI): domain Eukaryota; kingdom Metazoa; phylum Chordata; class Mammalia; order Carnivora; family Phocidae; genus Phoca; species Phoca vitulina. The sequence goes on from NW_022589742.1 coordinate 14,249,555, forward strand.
GTGGTGCTAGCCATAGAATGGAAGAAGTGGCCTCGACTCCGAACCAGGTAAATGCCTCATGTCAGCCTCCTTCTATAAACCCAGGGCTGGTGGAAAAAAAAATTGTCTGAATGCTCCTCGAATATCTGAGCCCCGTAACACAACCTGTTTTCAGATTGATAGTTTTGGATCCTCCCTTAGTCATGTCTTTTTCTCCACACAGAGACTCAGAGACAGATGGAAGAGACCAGACCGTAGCCCTTGAAGAGTGTAATCAAGAAGGAGAACCAGGCGCCAACACCAGCTCTCCCTCATCAGTCTCTCAGGGAACCTCAGTGGAACTGCCAGTCCCAATATAATAGTCTCCTCCTTTACAAGAGCTTTCCTCTCCTCTCTTTTATCCTCAGAGACCTGCAAATCCTATTGGTTATACTGGGAGTCAACCCCATCTACTGCTCCTTGGCCACTAATCATCTGAGCTGGGTTAAGGGGATTCTGGGAGTTGAGAGCTCTACCAGGGTGAGATGTTTCCTGAAGAGAGATTCCCCACCCCTGTAACTCCTCACTGTACTGATTTACTGGTGCATGAAATTCTGTTAAAAATGTATTCTGAATAAAAAGAGTATTCACTATTTAACTGCAAAAACTATGGCAGTGGTTTCTCCACAGGTCTGTTGTCCACTTATAGCTTAGAAATTGTGTATTGGAGCTGACCTCTATGGCAGAATAAGAGAGCATGGGGCTGCTAGCACAAAGGAAAGAGCTTAAGGATGGAGTGGGGGAGGAGGGAAGGCTCCAAAAGAGTACTTCCCAATTTGGTTTGAGACATGGTTCAGTGAGTAGAATGTCCTTTTGTCCTTCAATCTCACTATTGAATGGATGGATGAATGGATGGATGGATGGATGGGTGGGTGGATGGATGGATGGCAGTGTTCCCTCCGAGTTCAGCCCAAGGAGGGCAAACACTGAAAGTATATCATTGAACACTACACCAAAAACTAATGATGTATATATGTTGGCTAATTGAACTTAAATAAAATAAAGTAAATAAAATAAAATAAAATAAAATAAAATAAAATAAAATAAAAAAGTATATCCCTTTCACCATGTTACTTCTAGGTCCATAGTACGCCTGCTTTCAAACATTAGGATTAGCCCTCTGCAGAACTTTGAAATTGACGAAGTGTGCTTTGTGGCCCTTACCTAACAATCATGGAGTGTACATTAATTCACTCAAGTGTAAATGATTGATAAAAGCTGAATACTTTGCCATTCACTGAAAAGAGTTTTGTTTTCCCAAAGGAATGGGCCTCTGGTAGTGGGATCTCAGAGAGTGGGTAAGCAAGTGAGGTGGTTGAGGTGGTTGGTTTGGAGTGGGAAGGGTGGGGGGCAGTGTGCTCCCAGGACTCCAGATGGAGACCAGCTTGCATTCTGAGCCCCTGATCTTCCTCCCCGGATCAGCATGCCATTTGCTCCATGAGTGGGAATTCAGTATACATCAGGGGGATTGGATTAGGGAAGGGGACTTACCTAGTTCCTCGAACGTGTCCAAGACCTCAGAAGAATTGACCTACAGGTCCTAGAGGAGGTCATGATTCCTCAGACCTGAACCCAAAAGTTCCTTACTTCCCAACACTGTTTAATTCTAAGATAACACTGTTCAGTAGAGCAATGCACAAGGGTGCTGCACACAGTGAGTTGTTTATTCCAGATTATAATAAAATTTTATTGTAAAATAAAATAAAATTTTACATTAAGGAGCTTATTTACCCAGCAACTTAATGGAAAAAAATGCATCCCATTTCCCTTAATCCTTACAGAATGAAACACGGAATACTATAGATTAATTTGTATTAAGCTCTTTGGAATGTAGAAGTACAAAGTTTCACTCTGATTTCCATTTGATGAGATTCTGTTAGTCCCTTATATTAATTTCTTATGGTGTTTCTAAAAATTACATTTCAAAAGTGCTTTTACACTTGAATTTAGCAAAACCTAATTGTTGCTTTCTGCTGAGCACTACTCTCTGCCTTCAAACTCTTAATCCCTAACCCTCAATCAAGCTGTACATTTTGAACACTAAAGGGAGGCTTGTTTTTGGTCCTTGGTTTTAGGATAGAAGTCCTTTGCTCAGGTCTGATTTTGTTTTCCAATCATCAGGTGTTCCAAAGCGTATTATTAAGGCTAGGGGCAGGGCTGTGCAAGTTAACAAGTGATTACTTTAGCTGTTAACCAAGGGAAAGAGAAATGGAAAGAAAAGAGCAGAGGGCCAAGGTCTGAAATCTAGAGAAGCCTCTGAGTTAGAAAAGCAGGAAGAAGATGAGGCAAAAATGACAGAAAAAAAGACTCATATGAAATCCAGACATTGAACCTGGGGTCTCCTATGTGAAAAAGATTTAAATACAGGTGCTCATGGAATCAGATAAAATTTTGATAAACCTTTCAATGAGAAACAAATAGTGAGAAATATTGTGACACTGGACTGTTAGTTGGTTTTCTAAAAACACTCGCATATACCATTCTTTCACTTAGAGAACCAAGTTCTACATGTTTTAGAAGGGAAAAAAATAGTTGTCAATTAACTGTGAAATACTTAAAGACAAAGAGTGGCTTTGGGATTTAACTTTCCTACTCGCTGTCAGAGCTATCTCAATGAATTAAATATCTATTTATAATGCAGAAGTCGTCACAAACTATCTCAATGAATTAAACATCTATTTATAATGCAACCTTAGCTTGTTGCTGACAATGCTCCACATGGCACTTTTTTCAACCTGGTTGCCATGGGAATCAGTCCCTTTACCCCTGGCTGGCCTCTAATCATCAGCCTAGCATCGGGTAATTTCTGGGAAATGGAATCTCAATTAGGGTGGAATGGACCTTTAGGAGCAGAATTTGTCTCTGGGACTCCAGGAACACAGGCCAAAGATCCTCTCCCCATGTTTAAAAAACAAATGTAAATTACCCCTAATCCTTGAGCTCACACACCTTTGGTCCCAGCACCTCACAGCTACAAAAATTGTCAAGGTGGTGCGGTCCAATCCCCAACCCAGTATACAATCTCTTTCACAGCAGTTTACAGCCTCTTTCTGTACACCTCCAGGGATGGGGAACTCACCACTTCATGACAAAACCGGAGAATTTCAAATTGATTTATCCCATGTCTGCCTGTGTACATTCCCTTTGTATTCACTGGCTCTAGTTCTGCCTCAAGTCGCAACCCAGACGGAATCTACTTCTTACACATAATAGTCTTACAACGCCCAGAAAATATGAGTTGGCCTCCCTGAGTTCAGAATATCTCACTAGTGGTGTTTCCAGGGTTTGGCCAACATTCATTTGCAAATGTATCTCTATGTAGTTAACTCAGTTACCCAGGCTTCGGAGGGGGTAGAGTTCATGCCCACCCAACTCCCTCCAGGTTCAACCACAGCAACTCTTTTACATATTTTATCTATTACTGTATAGAAGAATATGCTATAGAATATTAAACAACTATTAAATGATGTGATGAAAAATAAAACAGAGAAAGGAAATACATAAGTGTGTGTCCGGTGGGGAAATTGTTGCAATTTAAAAAGGGTAGCTGAGGGGCACCTGGGTGGCTCAGCTGGTTGAGCATCTGCCTTCAGCTCAGGTCATGATCCCAGGGTCCTGGGATCGAGTCCCACATCGGGCTCCTTGCTCAACAGAGAGCCTGTTTCTCCCTCTGCCTGCAATTCCCCCTGCTTGTGCTCTCTCTTCTCTCTCTCTCTGACAAATAAATAAAAATTTAAAATAAATAAATAAATAAAATAAAAAGGGTGGCTGAGAATACCTCACCAAGATGATAACATTTGACTTACGGTTTGAAGGACATGAGGAGCAAGGCACGCAGATATCTAGGTAAAGCAGGTTCTTGTCAGGGAGAGCAGCAAATGCAACAGCCCTGAGACAGGAAAATGCCTGGCTAGTTGGAGGAACTGTGACTAGACTCTAGTGACTGGAGGTGAGTAAGTAAGGGGGAGAGCAGGAGATGATGTCAGAGAGGTGGTGGGAGCCAGGCCAAGCAAGACTTTTGCAGGTCTTTGTAAGGACTTTGACTTGCACCATGAATAAAATAGGAAGTCACTGGAGTGACGTGATTAGACTCACATTTCCAAAGGACTGGTTAGTCTTCTGCATGGAGAGTAGACTGAGGGGTGAGGGTGGAAGCAGAGAGATCTGCTAGGAGGCTATTGTAATAATCGGGCAAGGGGGGGGGCTTAGGTCAGCACAGTAGCAGAGAGGTGATGAGAAATGGTTGGATTATTGATATAATCTGAGAAAAGAGCCAACAGAATTTGCTGACAGATTGGATGTGGGGTGTGTTCTGTAAACATTTTCATTAGAAGAAAGAACTGTTTCAAATATTGCCTTAGTGTTTCCCTCCCTGGGTTATTTTAATCTCATCCTCAAGAAAGAGTTTTTCAATGCCTCCCAAGCCAGGTCACCACTTCTGGACAGTTTGTCAATGAGTTTGTCATTGTCTATCTAGAAATACTGTGAGCAAAATGCAATCTTGTACATCTGAAGTGACCTGACTGCACAGAGCACACAGGACAGTGAAACGATCATTTTCCAGGATCTCAACTCACCATTTCTATTAATGCCATCTAAAATTATATTAGTCCTTGGGCAGCCAGATCACTCTGTTGGCTCATAGGAAACTTGTGGTCAACTAAAACCCACAGATCTTTTTCACGTAGATCTTCTTCCCAGTTCAATCCTTTCTTGTTCTTTACTTGTGCAAGTGTTGTACTATTTTGCAACTGAGTTTTTACTCAGATATAAGACCTGACATTTATTCCTGTTATGTTTCATCAGACAGGCCCCACCTTACAGACATCATATATTACCACTTAGTGAGCCTCCTTCAATATGCTATGCATATAGCCACTACCTACCTCATTTACTCCTAACAGCAATTCTGTGTGGCCCCGTGCTTATTATTATCCACATTTCACACATGAGGAAACAGAGGCTTGAGCAGGTTATGTAATATGCCCAAGGCCACCCAGCTCATAGCCAAGGGCAGAGCTGGAATTAGAATACAATTTTGCCTGATTCCAAAGCCAGATCCTCCCATGCTAAATCTTGGGTAGCATAGTATCTGGAACATAGTAGGTGCACATTAAATATTTATTAAATTGGCCGCCTTTACACCCTACTTTTTATTCATGTTACTGAGCTGACACTCATATTCACTTGGTATTTCTTGGGCTCTGTTCTAGAGCTTCATACTTACTAGGCATCTTAATCTTTACAATAAATTTATGAGATAGGTACTATCATTATTCACATTTTCTACAAAGAAGGAAACAGAGCCACATAGAGATTAAGCAACCTGTCTAGGTGACACAGCCAACAAGTGTTGGGGACGGGCTTTGGACCCAGGCAGTCTGGCTCCAGAGTTTGTGTTTATAACCACTAAGCTATGCTGTCTCAGACTATTCTGAGATCCTGACCTTGCACTCTCAAGGGAAGGAGGTGCCTCAGTCTAGCTCTCCGTCCACTGCCCAGTACTAAACCCACAGCCCTCCTGTTGAAATCCAGTTGGGCCTCCCTCTTTTCTGTTTCCCTTTCTTATCGATGAAAGCTGGTCTCCAGGCTTAGTAAGAAGGAAGACTTGCTTACGTCCCCAAACTTAGTCTTGATCTCTCCCCTTCCCTCCCAGAACTCCATGACACTGCTCTTACGTAGACCAAATTTTTCAAGCCCCCTCCTTAAGGAGGGACCCAATGTGATTAAATGATCCCCATTCTGGGTTAATACCTGAAAAAAAAAAGCCCACTTAGCTGGTGGTGGCATGTTAGTAGAGGCCAGGAGAAGAAGGATGTTCCCTCAGCCCCCTCACCACCCCAAACTGTGGCCCCTAGATCACACACCATTATATCAGACTATGGTAAATTAAGTCTATAGGATCCTGGCTAGAGTCATGTTTTAAACTGGGCATGGTAAGGGCGTATGGAGAAATTGAAGCCATTCACACAACTTACTGGCCCATCGAGGATGACTTTTAATGAGGAAATTCCTTCTTACTTCAGAAGGCCATCTTTGGCACCATATGTTAAAGGCCCAAGGATGATCCATATAATATCACAGGCTAGCAAAATGTATCTCAGGGGCTAGAATTAATTTTGAGCTTGAGACAAATCCTGTAAAGGGTGGCATGTCATAAGAAACTTTTCAAAATTAGCCAAAGTTCCCTTATTTTGCAAGATCATTACCCAAGCAATTGTACCATTTTAACCCAGCAGTCAATCCTGGGGAGTCCATCAATTGCTGTCCTAAAGTTAGACCTGATCATATGCATCTGGACACAGTGAAGGAATCCTAGACTTGAAGAATATTTGAATTGTCGAGGCCATCAGAGATGATAAAATGCACAAACTTTCTACAACATACCAAACAAATGGCTGACCAACCTGTGCTTGAAACTTTCTGGAAGAGGGGTGCAGGCAGTGTAGGAGTGGGTGGGGGAGTCTTAAGGAGTGGTTGTCCCTTCAATTATCAGGTAACTGTAATGGTGAGGAAATTCTTTTAATGTTCTGAAAGCTGCCTTCTTTCAGCTTTTGTACCCATTGACCCACAGAAAATGTTTAACACAAAATCCTTCCTTAAGTCTTTGCTTTTCCAAGTAAAACATTTCTTCAAATGTTGCAACCAGAGTAAAACAATACCTTAGAGATGCTCTGACCAACTTTAAATACAAAGAAATCACCTCCAATGTGATGGACACTATACTTCCATTAATATAGCCCTGAAATCTCAATAGCATATATAGCAACCACATAACACTATGAGCTAATACAAAACTTGATGCTAACCGAAACTCTCATGCCTTTTATTTATTTTTTTAAGATTTTATTTTATTATGTTATGTTAGTCACCATACATGATTAGTTTTTGATGTAGTGTTCCATGATTCATTGTTTGCGTATAACACCCAGTGCTCCATGCAGTACGTGCCCTCTTTAATACCCATCGCCAGGCTAACCCATCCCCCCACCCCACTCCCCTCTAGAACCCTCAGTTTGTTTCTCAGAGTCCATAGTCTCCCATGGTTCATCTCCCCCTCCGATTGAGTATTTACCCCAAAGACACAGATATAGTGAAAAGAAGGGCCATATGCATCCCAGTGTTCATAGCAGCAATGTCCACAATAGCCAAACTATGGAAAGAGCCAAGATGCCCTTCAACAGACAAATGAATAAAGAAGATGTGGTCCATATATACAATGGAATATTACTCAGCCATCAGAAAGGATGAATACCCAACTTTTGCATCAACATGGATGGGACTGGAGGAGATTATACTATGAAATAAGTCAAGCAGAGAAAGTCAATTATCATATGGTTTCACTTATTTGTGGAACATAAGGAATAGCATGGAGGACATTAGGAGAAGGAAGGGGAAAATGAAGGGGGGGGATCAGAGGGGGAGACGAACCATTAGATTTTATTTTTAATTAATCTCTACACCCAACCTGGGGCTCGAACTCACAACCCCCTGGATCAAGAGTCACATGCTTTACAGACTGAACCAGCCAGGCACCCCTCCCATGCCTTTTAGAGAAGTATTTCTAAGCCTTGCCCTCACTCTGTAGTTAATTTTAGAGCTGAAACATACAATTTCATATTTGTCCCAACTACATTAGAGTAAGAAGGGTGTTTTTTTTTTTTCTTTTTGGATGTTTGGCTTAACAGCTATTTGTCCCCTTGGCAAATTACTGAATCTGTGAGCCTCAGTTTTCATATCTGTATAATGGAGATAATCACTATTCTAATTTTGCAGGGCTGTGGTGAAGATGAATTGAGTAACTTATGTGAAAGTGCTCTGTAATTAGAAAAGTATCATGCCACTATAAGGCCTAATGATGACGACAATGAGGATTCTTATTTTGTATTGTACAGTGTCCACAGATATCCCCCAAAACTTGGCCTTAATCCCAAATTTGGTCAATATCTTATCTTTATCCTCATTAAAGTTGAAAGTACATGTCTTTCTGGGTTTGAAACAATTTATTAAATGCATACATTTTGTATATGACCATTTAATGAGTTAAACATTCAACTGTCCATACTATCAGCCTACCCCATTTTTCTACCTTGTCTGAAAGAACATCAGAGAAGTGTTTGTCAAGATCCTTGCTAAAGCCCAGGTAAGTGATTTTTGCAGCTTCCTCTTGTAAGCCCATCCAAAAGGAAATGAGCTTAGTCTGGCATGACTTGCTCTTAATGAACCCATGCTGGTTCTTCATGATTAGTAAGTCCCTTTCCAAGGGCTCAGAAATCATCTTCTTAATAATCCATTCTAGAAATTTGCTGGGGATCGACGTCAAACTCACCAGGCTAGCATTTGTAGATTCTCCTTGCCTTGTAGGGGGGAAAAAATCATTGTTTTATTTAGTCTTTTGGCACCTCTCTCCTTATCCATGAATCTTTGGAGACTACCAACAGAGATATCCAAGCTTATAAGACAGACCAAAAAGAAACAATGCTAGCTCCTAAGCTGTCTTTCACTTTTCCTCATTTTATTGAAGTGAGAGAATTCATTTTGGTTAGACTGATGTAGACACACCCTCTGCAATTGAGGTTATAGAGTTTATATCTTATTTTAGAAAACCCAGAATGTCAATGGCAGATTGGTTAACAATGCAAAAGTGTCCTTTCCAGCAGATGCTTTACAAGAGCTCACACTTCTAGAGCAGTGCTTAAACTTTAATGGGCACATGAATCACCAGTGGATCCTGTTAAAATGAAGATTTTGATTCAGTAGATCTGGGGAAGAGTTTGAATTTAGGCATAACTCCCAGGTGATGTCCATGTTGTAGGTACACAGGCTATACTTTGCATAGCAAGGTTCTAGATTAATCATTCTAGACCTTGGATACACACTAGAATCACCTTAAGAGCTTTTAAAAACCTTCATGACCAAACTGTTCCCCACATTAACTAAAGCAAAATCTCTGGGGTTGAGACCTAGGAATGGGTATTCCTGAAGCTCCTCGGGTTATTCCAATGCACAGCCAAGGTTGAGAGCACTCATCTAAAACTAGTTATCTTTAATCTTTTGGCCAGTAGTCTTCAGGAGAACTCAAACTTTATCCCTTGACTCATGCAACTGCAGGACCTACCTATTATAAGCTTATGTATAAAGATACTCCTTTTTAGTAAAATGTTGTTAACCAAGAGTATTGGAAGTGTTGTAAGAGACTATATTTCAATGTTGGTAATTTTAGGGTTACTTTTGCTTTCCTACTGCTGCCTACCACCATAATTGAGGGGTCAGTAGGGTGACATGTGTGGGAGGAAGGTTAGGTTAGAAATAGTTTTGTAGCAATAGAAACTCACATTTCCCCAGTGGGTTGTTTTATATAACACTACCACTTGTACAACAATTTAGAAAGTACTACAGAAATGGTCAGGTTGTGGTTTGGCTTGGACCTCCACAGAAAACTCCACTTATAGTAAACATCTCTCTTTTGATCAGAGTGAATACACAAATAAAACAGAATATGCTTTATTGTTAAACAAACTCTGTCTTTATTGATAGTGGGTTAATGACATGAGAGACAGGCTAGCCCAGGCAACTAAAAGACTTTGAGACGCATTATATGAAACCATAAGACTCAAAGACAAGTCATCAAAAGGTATAGTCTCTTCCATGAAGATTCCTCAACATAAAGGTTAAGGATCAACACTATGAAAGAACAAAACTATAACAGAGAGCAGCCATTGGAATTTTACAGATCTGAGCATTTCTTAGTTGAGCAATGCTGATATAAATCCTCTTCCTGGCAGCCAAGTACAGGGAGAAAGCGTATCGGTCTGCGGGTGGGGTGTGTGAAGGGTAATGGCTTGGCTGGCACTCTAGCTAGAGGCATACCAGAGGGAGAACGGCCAAATGAGGCCAGGCTCAAAGAGGAACAAAGAGCAGACTGGATGATGGCAGGTCTCAAAAAAGTTCTAGGCAAGAATCTTCCCTCGGCAGCAATTCTTGCTGGTGCCAGACCTGACAATCCTTTGGGACAACGTGGAAAAGGGCCACTCTGAGACCTGCTAATAGGATCACCATTATTACATTATTGACCATTTTACAACATTTAGAGTCAACTTTCAGCAAATTCTTTCCTTTTATGCCCTGGGCATACATTAAAGAACCTAAAAAGGGAAAGCCTGGGAAGGAGAATTTGTAGCTCCTGCAAAGAAGGAAGGGCCCTGTCAGAAGCTTTTCCAGTGACTTATTTCCCCCTGGAGAACCTCCCAAGGACAAAGAGATGGGACTGTACTTATCGCCCCCTCCTTCAGAACTGAGCTCATCCCTACTTCTCACTCCCTTCACACCTCCACACCTCTTCCAACATTTCATTCTAAACCTTCCATCAGCCTGGTAAGTCAAAGAGAACAAAAAATCACTCCCTTGTAACACATCTTAGTTCCAGATGCCACTCAGTGTGGCATCAGCAGTTCAAGGATCACCATTCTGAAAGAGACAACTCTAGTCTGAGAGGTTTTTCTTACATGGGCCCTAGGCATTGTTCCACGCTCTCTATTAGACTGTGCCCACTCATTCCCCCAAGGCTAACACACAGTGATACTCTTAATCCTCCTCGTTTGTCCAAAAGCAAACCACGAACCCTTCTGAAGTGGCACAGTACACAAACAGTTCATTTTATGATGTGGTTAAGAATATGAGCTTTGGAGTGAGGGAGCAAGCCCAGGGTTTGCATCCCCCATTGCCACTTACCAGCTGCACACCCTTGCATGCCCACTAGAACTCTTGGCACCTCTGTCCCTCCTTATGTCAAAAAAATGAATACTAATAGTACCAAATTAAAAGGGTTGTTATGAGGATTGGCTATCATGTACGTCAACTGCCTAGCATGCAGTAGGTAAATGGTCAGTAAGTAGTAGCTTTCCTTATTTTTTCTAGACTTTTCTTGTGGCAACTATAAAGAAAACAACTAGTGAGGTTTAAAAGATACTAACTGCAAACAAAAGTTGAAGGCTACAAAGTCACAACAATTTGAAAGGAACATACAAGAAAAAAATCATAAAAATCACAACCTGAGGTAATCACTGAAATATGAATAGAAATAACCTTGAGCTGTCTCTGCTCCAGGCTTGCTGAAGTTCAAGATTTTTGCTTTTTCTTTAAACTGCAGTCTGGGGTAGAGAAGAAAGTCCCTGGTCTAGGAGTCAAACAAGCCTGGGATCACATGCCATCACTGTCCCTTACCAGCTCTGTGACTTTGGACAAGTCCCTTAATTTCCCCCAGCCTCAGTTCCATCATCTGCAGAAGGAGAATAACCAGATTACCCGATTCCTATGGCTGCAGTAAGGATGTAATGGGCTTGTTACAGCATAAGAGCTCAGTAAAAGGAAGTTGCTCTCATTAGCTTGTGTTCCTACCTCCTGGGTCTGTGAATTTCTAGGGCTGTGTTCATGGATACCATCCACATCTGAGGAGTTCTTTCACATTGTCTTTCCTCCTGGGTCATCTTTTGCTTTACGGGAAAATTTGAGCTGACATATTTCCACCCATCGGTTGAGCTTACTTATCTCAATCACTCCAAGGAAGAAAGGAGCAGAGGAAACACACCCCAAAACTGTAGGAGACCTTGCAACGCTGCTGAGCAGGAGTGGGAGGGGCGGGGTGGGAGACAGAGAAAGGCAATCCTTCCACCTCTGCCTTTTTGGCCCCTCCTCTACACCTGTTAAAAGCTCCCTGGGCGGCTCTGGAAAAGAGCACAAGGAGTGGTGTGTCAGCTCTGCTGCTCCCTCCAGTGGTGGGGTCTGGAGAAGCCATGAGGTGGAGACGGGGTGAGGAGTGTAGTCCTAGGACTCATGGAGAACAGCAATTAATAACCCCAGTGACAACCATAATAAAAATAACAACAGTAGCAATAATCCACCATAGGCTCATAGGGAAGAAGGAATGATCATAAAAACAACAATAATAGTAATATGTGGTGGCCTTGTGGAGGGAGAGGACTAAAGTTCTGGGAAGATTCATGGGTAAGAATGGATCATGAGGATTATAATTAATGTGGCAAAAATCACTGTAATCCTTAATGGACTCATGTAGAAGAGGGAATAATCGTGATTATAAAAACAACACTTAGCAATTACTCCCTACACATCAGTGCTAAGTGCTTTGTATGTATTATTTTACACAACGCTTCAAGGAACTTGCACCTCAGAAAAATTAAGTAACTTGCCCATGGTCACAGGGCTAACAAGTGGCAAAGCTGGTATGAAAATCCAGATACGTCTGACTCCAAAACCTGTGCACTTCCCCCTGTACCATGCATGTAGTGGCAATGGAAGGAAACCAGCTGACTGAGCTGGTTAGGACACCTATTTGCCTTCCAGTTCTCAGCCACAGAAGTCTGCGGAAGTCTGCAGGATTCTGAGCACGGCTGACTGGTTACCATGGGAGCCACCCTCTCTCCCCTAGGCTCTTATTACCAGTCCTGGACAAGGGGGCTTCAGGAAAATAGAATTCTCTCCCACCTCCAGGAAGGTGGCAGGTTCCCCACTGAGTAGAACAGTCTGGTACCCAGACAACCAGGTGTGTCATCTTCTCATAAATGTGTGAATTGAGGGACATAAGGGAGATTCCTCCTCCCTAATTGTGAATGCTTGAAATTGGACCTTTGGAACATTCTGTACTTTATTAAAATGCAAATACCTGTTTTGATTCATTTACACCACAGTGTGAATCTTTTAGTTCACCATTTCCAAGAAAACTAGTCTCTGAGACTTTCATCCTAATGTAGTGAGGACTACAGGCAAAGCCCTTCACAGTATCTCCATCCCCAGCTTCAATTGCCCCCATTCTCCATCCTAACACCTCCTACCACACTCCAACTCAAACCAACAACTTCGAATATGTTAATGTGCCCTCTGCCTGGAATAACCCCTACATCCCTTTTACCTACTTCTTAATTGTCAGTCAAAATTCAGTACAGATGCCAACCTCCTTCCAGTGAACTTTTCCCAGGCACCCACACACCACCACACACAGGGCTCTACTGTCTGGCTTAGGGGACTGTCCCTTGTGCTATTATAGCAGCTCTGTTTTTATCTGACTTTCTATCCATATAGATGATATATATATATATATATATATATATATATATATATATATATAGTAATACTTATGGCATGTATTATTATATGTTAGTTCCATCTAAAATAGTATGTATTTAATCAGAATAGTAGTAGTAATGATAATAAATGCACATGGTTAAAATACACAAGCAGTGCAGATTATGAAGTGAAAAAATAGAATATTTCTATATCCCTCCCACCACAGTCTTAATCTCCAGAAGTAATCTCTGTTAACTGCTTTTCATTGTATTTTTCCAGAAATGTTGGATGCATATACAAGAATATCTGTATATGTTTCGTTTTCACATAGGAAGGATCATACTGCTCTGCACCTTTCTTTTCTCACTCTGAAGATCTTGGAGAACTTCCCATATCGAAATATGTATTTGTTCCTGTTGTAAAATATTCAAAGCATAGATTATCATGATTTTCCTACCTATCCAGGAGTCTGTCTTTGTTGTTGGTTTGGTTTGTTGCTGCTGCTCTTGCTTTGGTTTTCTTTGCTGTTAGAAACAGTGTTGTAATGAACATCTTCTTACAAATATGTATTTGCTTCTTTATATGCATATGCACTTAGGATAAATTCTTGGAAGTAGAACCACTGGGTTAAAGGGTATGGCCTTTTACAGTCTTGATAAATACGTCAAATTGCCCTCCAAAAGTGTACCTCAAGTTACACTCCAGCTGAGTGCAAACGAGTTACTGTATCCCTACATCCTCAAAAGCATTAGGTTTTTATCATGTTTCAAGTGTGGTAGAGGGAATTATACTTCATTGTTTTGATTTATCCTTAATCATCAGCACATTTGAGTCGAATTTTTATATTCACTGGACATTTATATTTCTTTTCCTGTTAAAAATTTTTAGCCACTTTTCTGTGGGGTCATTTCCCTTCATGCACTGTAAAAGTTTTTGGTACATATACTTTTTTAATTTTATTATATTGGTACATATACTTTTAATTATTGTTTCTAAATTTAAAAAAAAAAGGGCTTGAAAAAAATCTTGTTAAATGTGTAACCCTTTTTTTCTTAGTTTGTCATTTGCCTTTTGACTTGCTTATTCATTTGCTGTTGCCATATATAAGTGATAATATTTATGTAGTTAAATGTATTAATCTTTTCCTTTAGAGTATCTGGTTTTTGTAGTACACTTAGTTAGAAATGTCTCTTTCATTGCAAGATTATAAAAACAATCACCTTTGCTTTCATCTAGTACTTTGTTTTTCCTTTTTTAAATATTTAAGTCAAGTGATCCAGAATTTATTTTGGTATAAGGAATCAGGTACAGATTCAGGTATTTTATTTTAATGGCTAGCCAGCTGTGTAATCATTTTGTATTTTTTAATATTCATTTGTCCCTTCCACTAGAATCTGAGCTCTTCCAAGAAAAGAGCCCTACTTTACTAATGGTTGTAACCCAGCATCTAACACTGTGCCTGGAACATAATAGCATTTACTCTATACATGATAAATGAATGCCAGATACGGTTTCAGTTTCCTCTGTTGGTGAACATAGCTTGCTGGAATACAATTAGTAACCTGTATGTGCCACATTTTGTTTACTCTACCGCTAACCCAATGGGAGCCTCTTCTCATCAGCTACTGCTTGGTACCTATAACCTCTTACCCAAGCTAGCTGATTTAAAAGGCCAGACAGACATGACCTGAGCCTAATTAAATATTGCAGGCTCATGGTAAAAAGAGACATCATAAAGCTCCATCTGGCCAAGAAGCCCCCTACTCCATAATTACCACTGCCTGAAATTCTATCTTTAGGACTTGATGTCCTTTATTAAAATGCAAATATCTCTTTGAGCTGGGTTTCTTTATTCATTCACACCGCAGTGTGAATTTTTGTTGCCCAATTCAATGCAAAAAAAAAAGTCTCTGACAACAAGTTTTGAGGGGATGGCTGGAAAGAAGTAAAGGGCAAAAGAGGGATCACTGAGGAATGCTGGAGCAAGGGAGTGCATGGAGGAAAGCTCTTAATTCTAACATTCTAACATGGCACTTTGATGTACCAAGCCGCTTAATCACAAAATACATCATCCTACGCATCTTTCCCAGAACTTCAGCAATCTAGACTCTCCAGACTCATTGGACATATTTGTAGGGAACTATTTAAATTAGAGAAGATTACATCAGTCTGTTAAAGGCTAATTTCTTTGGAGTGTCTTTGAGAATTTTATCTTGAAAGAACATATGGGTATTATATTTTCATTTAAAGAATTTAATAGTTGATTCCAGGGCCCAAAGTGCCTTCTCATCCTCTGTTGACTCCAAACTTAACATTTAAAGTACTTTGGGGGAGGAAATGGCAAAAAGAAGGTCAAGATGTACCTCTGCATTCTTCTGACTTGGGGTTTTTAAATGCATATTGTCAAACTCTCTTTTCCCCATTTTGTCTGGCTGAAAAGAAACCCCAGTTTTAAGGATCTTAAATTGGTGTGACTTGCAAGCCTGCTCAGCACCTGGGTCTATGCTTTGGGGGTTGACGTCAATGAACAATGGGGGTTAAGAAAGTCATTTTCCTGGTTTATTAGAATCTCTCTCTTTGGACCCAGGTCATTCCTCACATGCCCTCGTCATGTTGGTCTAAGCTACTTCCATCACAAGCTGTTTTTCATTTCCTAGTTTGTATGAAAAATTGACCATAAAAGTCTGTACATGAGCCACTTGTTTATTGCTAATCCATTCCCGGGGTTTGAAGGGAATGAAATAACTAATAGACTCTGAAATTAAGTCCTTAGTAAAAGTGTATATTCAATGGAAAGTGCAGCATTTGAGTTAATACTCATTCATATCTTACTTAGCATGAATTAGTGTTGGGGTCTTCCCTACAGAAACTCTGAGGACACAGTTTGGGAAAGAGCAAAGAATAGAAAGGGAAACAGGGCATTGGGCCCTTGGGGAGAGAGTACCACCAGACCTAAAAAGACCTTGAAACAAGAAGTAGAATAACACCAGAAAGAATCTTCTGTTTTCTCCAAATTCATCTGAAATCTGGTCCCAGAAATGAATGCTCTGGAAATTCCCACTAATTTATTAACCTTAGGCTATAATAATAATAATGAAAAATGTTAGGTAATATTCAGTGATGAATCAGAAGACTCCAGAATTGAATTGAATTTAAATAGCATTTATTGAGAAAAATATAAATATTTTAAAGGTTCTGTAAAATAAATATATGCACATACATATTAAAAAATAATCACTATAATGGAGAGGCTGATGATATTAATGGCAAGTTATATTTACTGAGTACTTACTTTGTGCCAACCACTATATGCATAATAACTCATTTAAGCCTAACAATAATTTTTAGGAAAGCACTGTTACACTCTCAGTCTTACAGAAGAGGAAATTGAGGCTCAATGAGATTAGTAACTTGCCCAATATCATCCAACTAATAAGCAGAATCCTCCTCTACTGGCTGAGAACCAAGGCTAAGCCCAGAAGTAGGCTTGTGTTGCTGCTGCTGCTGCTTGTTATCTCCAGGCCCCACGTCCACAGCAATTCCTACTCCGGATATAATTCTGATTCAGAGTTGGCCTTTCTGTATCTTACTTTCTCCAGCCGGAGCCCACTCCTCTAAATACTTGGAAGGCCATTTTCGTACCCCACTTTGGCACCTCCCTCCTAAGATGACTGATCCAGATGAAGCAAGGACACATCTCTTGCATGTCAGGCATTTTCCTAGGTGCTTTTACATTTGCTTTTCTTATTTAATGTATCAGTCTTTGAGGTAGAGATTATCATCCCCATTGACAGATGAGTAAACTGTGATTAAAGCAAGAATATACCTAAGACAAGTGACAATTTGGATATGGATCTGTCTGATTCCAGAATTTGAGAGGACTGGTGAGATATAAATAATTTATACTTCTCCAGAGTTCTTGCATGTTAAAAGGAGTCTTCTGAAAGGATTGAATGACTAATGTTGGAATCTCTGGTAAAAGGGACTGGCAGATGAGGCATATATTTTGGGACAAGAGGCTTCCATCTTAAGGTCTTCTTCACATCAACCCAAGCAGGAGCTTGCTCCTTAACTCCTCTCTCCCCCCAACACACATAGCACTGGCTAGGTTGGCCTTGCCCCTGGTCTGTCTTTCCCTTGCTAGGATTATCCTGCAGATCATGACAAAAATACAAAGGTCACACCTTCGCCTAGCTCCCCTTTTCCTGGCTCAGTCTGGTTCTTACAAAATGGCAGAAACCCATCATACATTGGAAAAGTTAGATGGGGGTAGCAGGAGTTTTGCTTGCCCTTTCGGACTGGGACAAAAGTATCTGGAAAGAACCAGGGGGTCCTAGAATAGTCTTCTTGGCTCAAGCCTATTTAGAACTCAAAGTGTCCCTCTTAATCCATTCATGGGAACCACAAAAAAATGATGCCCCCTCCTCTGTCTCCCAAACATTGATGAGTTATTAAATAAGTTTTTTTATTTCTAATTTAAATAAATTAGAATAAGGACTTAGATTTTCTAGCATAGACAATTATATTTACCCAGTTACTTAATGAAAAATGCATCATTGAAGTTTTACAGTACTTAAGCACATGGAAACATATAGATTAATTTTAAGTTGTTTTGCCTTTAGGATACCAAGCACTCACCTTCAGTTTTATTAGATGAGAACCCATCAGGTGTGTATGCTAATTTTATAGTGAATCTAAAATTTTTAGCTGCAAATGACCTCTCCTTATTCTTTAGTGAAGCCACTTTGACACTGCAAAACACTCTTTATCCAACTCCACCAAACTGCCTGACTGGTACTACTTCCAATATGACCTGACTCCATTAAAAGTTCTTGCCTTGGTACGCCTGGGTGGCTCAGTCAGTTAAGCATCTGCCTTCAGCTCAGGTCATGATCCCAGGGGACTTCAGCTCAGGTCATGATCCCAGGGTCCTGGGATGGAGTCCTGCATTGGGCTCCCTGCTCAGCGGGGAGCCTGCTTCTTCCTCTCCCTCTGCTTCTTCCTTTGCTCGTGCTCTCTCTCTCTCTCTTTCTCTCTCTGGCAAATAAATAAGTAAATAAAATCCTTAAAAAAATATTGAAATAAATAAATAAAAGTTCTTGCCTTAACACACTAAACACACTGGATTCATGTCTTATCTTCAATCGAAGATCTCAGATCTGTGGAAAGGGTTGAATTTTTAAGATGTAGATGTTTACAAATTTGAATTTTAAAACTACCCTTTTCTTCATTCTTTTTATTTTTTTCCTTAAGAAAATGGATATTTTTAATTTTTTTAAATACAATTAGCCAACATATAGTAAGATGTAGTGTTCAATAATTCATCAGTTGTGTATAACACCCAGTGCTCATCACATTACGTGCCCTCCTAATAAAAGCTCTAAAATCTATAAAGAACTCATCAACACCCAAAAAATAAATAACCCAGTTAAGAAATGGGCAGAAGACAAGCACGGAAATTTCTCCAAAGAAGATATACAAATGGCTAACAGACCATGAAAAGATGCTCAACATCACTCATCATCAGGGAAATACAAATCAAAACCATGATGAGATACCACCTCACACCAGTCAGAATGGCTAAAATCAACAACACAAGAAACAACAGGTGCTGGCAAGGATGTGGAGAAAGGGGAACCCTCTTACACTGTTGGTGGGAATGCAAACTGGTGCAGCCACTGTGGAGAACAGTATGGAGGTTCCTTAAAAAGTTAAAAATAGAACTACCCTATGACACAGAAATTGCATTAGTAGGTATTTACACAAAGGATACAAAAATACAGATTTGAAGGAGCACATGCACCCCGATGTTTATAGCAGCATTATCAACTATAGCCAAACTATGGAGAGGGCCCAAATTTCCATCAACTGATGAATGGATAAAGAAGATGTGGTATATATATATATATATATATATATTAACCAGCCATCAAAAATAATGAAATCTTGCCATTTGCAGCATCGTGGTTGGAGCTAGAGTATATTATGCTAAGTGAAGTAAGTCAGTCAGAGAAAGACAAATACCATATGATCTCACTCATATGTGGAATTTAAGAAACAAAACAGAGGATCATAGGGGAAGAGAGGAAAAAATAAAACAAGACGAAATCAGAGAGGGAGACAAATCATAAGAGACTCTTAAAGACACAGAACAAACTGAAGGTTGATGGAGGGAGGTGGGCAGGGGGATGGGCTAGATGGGTGAAGGGTATTAAGAAAGGTACTTGTGATGAGCACTGGGTGTTGTATGTAAGTGATGAATTCTACTCCAGGAAACAATATTTCACTGTACTTTAAGTAAAATTTAAATTGAAAAAAATCCGAAAAAACATCTGAACACAAAAAATAACTGACCGTTTGACAATTATGCCACAGAAATAGGCAGAAATTATATGCAGGCATTAGAAATGATGATTTATGTTTATTAACTTAGAAAAAATGATTAAGTATTAAGGCAAATTAAAAACCTAAATAAATTAAATAAATAAATAATAAATAAATAAATAAATAATTAATAAATAAAAACTCTAAATGACAGGTCTCTTAAGTCAATGTTCTATGAGAACAATCAACCGACAAAGTTGTCTAAGAATTTGGCAGAATCTGCACTGTATCTGGACTCAACAAATTTAAAAGTGAGTGCAAGTCATTTTCTGTAGTCTATGAGGATTACTTCCTTTGAGCCCAGGACATTCCTCACAAATCATCATCTTATGGATTGTTAAACTTTGCTCACGATTTCAAAGTTTGCATGAAGCACTTCCTAAAAAATTGTTTCTGTATTGGAGGTGGGATGTAGTTGGGAGTAAGGGAAGTATGACTATAGCCAGAAAGTAACTAAAGTAACTAAAGGTGGACTGGGCTCACATGTCAGGTTTTCCCTAAAGCCCTAAATCCAGAAAAAAAATATATATTTGAAGTTAATATCTCTCCAACAGGAATTAAAAAGAAGTATAATTTGTCTAAAACAAATTTTGAGGAATCCTTTTCAGTGTTAAGGTAGAGAGAATAAGATTAATGGAGAAAAGAACAGCCTAAAAATGTACATTGTAGAGGATGGCTGAATAAGGTGGGTATGACTCCAGATGATTTCCAAGCCCAGAGATAAAAGAAACAGGTAGAATATGGAAGCCATGGGAAAATCATTATTTGTTAGAGTACTCCATCTTGAGAAGCTAAATGGTTTAATCCCTGAATTCCCTGTCCAGCTGTGTCAAGTAATGTGTGGCATAAGTGTTTGTCCCAGGCTAGAACAATTATTATGGATGCTTGGGCTGGGAAAGCAAGACAGGGACCTAAGTGGCTGACCACACCCAGGAGAAACAGGAAGCATCCAAGACCAGAAAATGAGTTACTTAAACATTCCTCTCAGAAGTATGCCCTGTTTTTTCTTAAACTCTTGTTAACCGTGCAGACTGTAAGAAAAGGAAACATCATCTGGAGGCAAACAGGGGTTCTCAAAACCCAAGGTGAGGACTAACTAAAAATCCACAAACATTTGGGGGAAAAAAGCCTAACAAAAAGTTGCCAAACTCAAGAATCAGGACTCATGCTCCAGGAAACAGAGTAAATAGGAGTTAAAAACAACAAAGAAAATTGAAGGGAAAATTGATCTAACAAAGAAGAAAAGTATAAAACTTCTCAGAGTTGAGGAAAGACAAAAATTTTCAAATAAAAAGCACACACCAATTACCAGGAGAGGTATCCAAACTGAAGACACATCATGGTGAAATTTCAGAACTCCAAAGAGAGAGAAAACAAAATCTATGAATGTTTCCAAGCAGTAAATAGGCAACCTACACAGAAATGAGAATAAAGATAGCATCAGATTGCTCATCAGCAATACTCAATGTTCAAAAATAGTAATGGATTAGCCTCAAATTAATGAGAAAAAAGAACTTGGAATTAAAGATGTTATACTCAGAAAAACCAGTATTTCAGTTGGAGGGTTGGGGCCTGGGTGAAATGAAGACATTTTTCATTGGGCATGCAAAGATTCAGATATTTCCCCACCTGAGATTTATCTTTGAATGAATTACTGAGGATGTACTCTCACAAAAATGAAAAATGAACCCAAGGAAATGATGTGCAGTAAAAGAAGCAATGAGATCCAAAAGTCTGTAGAAATTATAATGAAGTCTAAGTAACCATTGATTGAAAAAAATAACAATATAGAACTAAATCCCAGATGATCTCTACATGGGAAATTAAGGGGTTTAGGAAAAAAAAGAACAAGGAGGTAAACTATTGCTATGGTTGTTGTCTTTTTCAAGATCAGGATATAGATAATTATACATTCTAGAAATGTAAGGAAAATAAATGTTTAAATAATTTTTAAAAAATTAAGGGTAACAACTGGAATATGAAGTATAATATAAAATTTCCAAAAAAACTACTAGAGGACACAAAATAAAACACAGAAAATGCTATCTTCCAAAAGGTTGCTGAAAAGAAAAAAACAATGCAAGAAGTCATGATAATTAGAAAAGTTGAAACAAGACAGCGAGAATAATCATAAACATCAAGAATTATATCAGTCTACATAGATAAATGTTGTTAAAAGACAGATAATCTCAGGTTGGAGAAATAAACAAAATCTAGCCATATCCAGTTTAAAAGGGACACATTTTAAACAAAATGACACATGAAACTTGAAAACAGATTGAGAAAGGCACATGAAGAAAATGCTAACAAAACTGAAGTCAGGTGTAACAATAGTAATACCAAGCAAAAGAAAACAAAAACAAAAATTAAAAAGGACAAAAGGGATATTTCATATTGGTATAACCCACCAGGAGGATATACAAATTACTGGATTATCATACCAATTAGTCAATTAATTATACCAATTATTAGATTAGTTATAAAAACATAACTGAAATAAATGAAATAAATATGGATAAGAAAACAAGAAGAAACTGGAAATCCACAACATTAATGGGAAGCTCTGACACACCTCTCACTCAGAAACCTAGCGATAGATCAAGTAGAAACATGAATACAAAAGAAGAGAATTGGTAGGACCCATGAGTTTGATACAACAGACATGTACACGCATGTATCCAACAAGCAGAGAATTGGCATTACTTAAGCATATATGGGACATGCACAAAATTTGACTGTGTAAAGTTACAAAAATCTCAACAAATTAGGAAAAGCAGAGAACGTTAAGGCTATATACTCTGAACATATCAATACAATTGGAAATTAGTAATACTGTTGCATGAAAAGAAGTTTTGAGAATTTCTCCATAAAATTTTTTAAAGTTTCTTTTCAATGACTCCAGGTTAAAGAAAAATATCAAAATTAAAATTATAAACTATTTAGAAATAAACAAGAATAAAAGCACTATTTAGTGGGGTGCCTGGCTGGCTCAGTAGGAAGAGCATGCGACTCAATCTCGAGGTTGTAAATATGAGCCCCATGTTGGGTGTAGAGATTACTAAAATAATAATAATAATAAACTTTTTTAAAAAGCACTATATAGCAAAACTTTTGGAACATGGCCAAAATGGCACTGAAAGGAAAAATCATAGTCCAAATAAGTGTATTAGAAAACTCAAGATGTTAGGGAAAGAACAAGAAGGTTAACTCAGGGAAAATAAAAGTGAATATAAATGTAAAAGCATAACTTAAAGAAATTTTGATAAGAACAAAAACAAAGAGAAAGGTAATGTGGATCCATAAAACCTAACGCAATTTATTTGAAAAGGGTACTAAAATAGATAAAACTTTGGGGTAGTCTGAGCAAGAAAAACAGATGGGAAATATAAACAATGTTTGAAACAATAGCTATAATAAATACATATAGGGAGGATATTTAATGTTGTACTAAATGTAGTTATGCATAATTTTCTGACAGTAAAATTTTGAAAATCAATACTTAATGAACTATTTTCTAGGGAAACACGCATCGCTGAAATTGACAGAAGGAAATGTAGAAAACCTGAACAGACCAATAATCTGGAAGATAATCATAGATCTACCCTGTAAAAAAGGAACGGGGCCCAAAAGTTAAGTAGACAAGTTCTATTAAACCCTCACTGGACAAGTTACTCTCGTGCACTATAAAATGTTCTGGAGCATAGCAAAAAAAGGAAATATTCTCCATTCATTTTGCAAATCTAGCAAAACTTCGATGCCAAAAATTGGGCAAAGATCCCAGAAAACAGAGAACTATGGAGCCAAGCTTGCTTAAGCCTAGATGCAGAATACTAAGCAGAACATGAGCACTTCAAGTCCAGGAATGTGTTCAAAGAAAAGTACAGCATGAGTCATGACCAATAAGACTTTTCCCGTGAAATGAATATGGCTTAATATTATTTAATTTATTAATGCAATTCACTACATTAACAGATTGTGATATAAAAATTATATGATCACCAATAATTTGATGCCCCAAATTATTTCATGAAATTAGCTATTCCCAACATGACACACACCATTGTAGCAGATCATATTTTAGCACCCATAAAACATTACTGTTTTTTTTCAGTGCACTGAGCTTCCAGGTGTAACACATACTTCCAAGTTCTGCCCTTCCATGTTGATTACACCTAATTGACTATTTTAATGTGGTCCTTTGGGTTAATTCATCTTAAGACTTCACTCTTTTCATTTCCCTTTCTACAAGGTTCTATTTTTGTTGATTTGGAGTTTAGTTTCTATCTTATCATTTATTTGATCTCTCTAATAAAGTTTTATTGGCTTATCTTCCATGGTTCCTCAGAGTTCTTATATATAATTCAACCATGTTCACACTCTAAATTTTTTTAAATTTTGATTAACACCTAAATGCATAAAATAATGAATAAGTAGAGTCATGCTTAAAAAGTCCCTATCTGGGGGCGCCTGGGTGGCTCAGTTGTTAAGCGTCTGCCTTCGGCTCAGGTCATGATCTCAGGGTCCTGGGATCGAGCCCCACATCGGGCTCCCTGCTCAGCGGGAAGCCTGCTTCTCCCTTTCCCACTCCCCCTGCTTGTGTTCCCTCTCTCGCTGTGTCTCTCTCTGTCAAATAAATAAAATATTTTTTAAAAAGTCCCTATCTGTGTCAATAGAATCACTGAATGATTAGAATAAATGAAATGAAAAACTTTTGATAAAGTTGCAACGAAACTACTAGCATATGTATAAATTGGCTTCAAGAGCAATTTGACAGTGTTTAATAAAACTGAAATATTCAGAACCAGCAATTCCACATCAGAGATATATACCCCAAGGAAATACTTGCACATGTGTGCAAAGAGATGTCTAAGGTTGTTCATTGCAGAATCGTAACTGTGATCATTTGTAATCAACCTATATATTTATCAGTGGGAAAAATAGCTAAGCCAATGATAGTATATGCGTACTATGCAGCAGTTATTAAAAATGAGACAGTTTTATATGTACTGACATGAAAATATCGCCAAGACATGCTGTTGAATGAAAAAATCAATTTGTAGTACAACAAATGTGGTTTGATACCATTTATTTTAAAACTAACCTGCACAAAATAATATATATCTATATGTCTATAGATACATAACAATTATTTGGAATATTGCACTACAAATATAATTTCTGTCTTGGAAGAGATATGAAGTAGAGGGCTGAAGGGGGACTTTGGTATTGTTTAACATTTTTACAATGAGAAAAAAAACACATATTACTTGTGAAATTTAAAAAATACATTTAAAAAATAAACACACAAAAAGGTGACAAGGTGGGCAGTCAGGGGTTTTCCTGCAACTCCCACATTTTATAAGTGAAAAAAACCAACCTCAAAAGAAACTGAGTTATTGTCTCAAAGTCACACAGTTCATTAGTGGCAGAACTGGAATTGGAATCCAGACCCTTAGTCTCCCAGGCCAGGGAACATCACATAGGTAGTCATCCCCATTATTACCTAGAATCCCTCTTGTTCCACCAACAATAGGAGGCATTTTGTGATGTTACCAGGATTGTCATTTGGGGATTATTAGACCAGCACCTTCTTTATAAATGCTATATAAGTCAAACAGAACCTTTTGGCCCCTGTAGAATGGAACACAACAAAACATCATTTTCTCCTACCACCTATTAACCCTAAGACAAATTACCTTGGTAATCACAATACTGGATGTTTTTTTCTGTGATGAGCAAAGGGAAAATAATTCACAACAGACCTCATCTAATGCCTTATGGTGCTGAATGATTACTTTTATTAAATATGTTTCTGTTCAGGCTTTAGTGTTTGATCTATCTGCAAAGTCCTCTGTACAATTCTGAAAATATTTTCATTTATACTTTCTGAAAACTTCTTTAGCTCTTGAAACTGAATCTTTAATAACTGAAGTACAAAGGATACATTCTTTGGATAAATATTTTGGGCCCTTCACAACATGGCTCCAGACAACAGGAATTCTTCCCTCTACTACCCTACAGGAATTCTTGCCTCTAGTCACACTGGACTGGGACACTTAGTGTCCGTGGCCACCCCTTGGCCATTCTTACCCCTAGAACATTGTTCAGACTTATATCTCCCTCCAGTTTGGAATAGTCAACCTCACCCTTCTACTCACTCCCACAGAAAGGCAGTAGTACAGTATAGTGGTCAAAAGTATATGCTCTGTGAATTGTGTAAGACTGTTGAATCACAGACCTGTACCTCTGAAACAAATAATACATTATATGTTAAAAAAAAAAAAGAAGATAGTAGGAAGGGAAAAATGAAGGGGGGGAATCTGAGGGGGAAATGAACCATGAGAAACTATGGACTCTGAGAAACAAACTGAGGGTTCTAGAAGGGAGGGGGGTGGGGGGGATGGGTTAGCCCAGTGATGGGTATTAAAGAGGGCACGTATTGCATGGAGCACTGGGTGTTATACGCAAACAATGAATCATGGAACACTACATCAAAAACTAATGATGTAATGTATGGTGATTAACATAACATAATAAAAAAAATACATAGTGAAAAAAAAAGAACGTACAGAAGTAACACAGTAAGTAGCAAGCAGGCTTCTTGAGTTTTTAATAAGTAGTTGTGAAAATGATACTTCTTTGAGTATATGCCTTTGAATCTACCACTGAATTTGTTTCATGTTTCACTATGATGAAAAGTGGAAGTTCTGAATAGATTGTGGACAAGTTTGTATGTTGGACTGGGGTGGATGGCAGATATATGTGTTTATGAATGAAACTTTGTGATTAATAAATGTGATTAAATCAAAAAAAAAAGCATATGCTCTGGATCAAGACTGAAGTTCATATCCTGTCTCTTACACTTACTGTGTGATTTTTTTTAAGATTTTATTTATTTATTTGACAGAGAGAGACAGCGAGAGAGGGAACACAAGCAGGGGGAGTGGGAGAGGGAGAAGCAGGCCTCCTGCTGAGCAGGGAGCCTCATGTGGGGCTCGATCCCAGGATCCTGGGATCATGACATGAGCCGAAGGCAGATGCTTAACAACTGAGCCACCCAGGCTCCCCTTACTGTGTGATCTTAAGAAATTTATTTAATGTATCTGATTTTCAGTCTCTTTGTTTTTAAAATGGCAATAACACAGGCGCCTGGCTGGTTCAGTCCGTAGAGTGTGTGACTCGATGTCAGGGTCATGAGATCGAGCCCCACGTTGGGCAGAAAGGTTACCTAATAAATGGTAATAATGATCCTACCTCATGTGGATGTTCTGAGGATATAACTCCCTTAGCACAGGGTCTACAGCATAGTAAGCCATTATTATTATCCATCTTTCAGCAATACCCCCAAACCCTTTTATCTTCAAATACGTGCAAGAGCACATGTGGTCACATGCATATATGAACTGACATATGAGCTTACCTACACAGAGCTTATGCGCAGGAAGAGGCTGATTCTCGTCCTAACAACCAATCAGAATCAGGTCAATTGTCCAACAGCATTGTAATATCTTCCCTATCGTCATGCCTCAAAAAAGACAGAGGCACACCTTCAGTTCACCACTCCACTCTGCATGAACTAGAAGTATTCAATGGCTGAGTGTGAAGACATAAGAGATCGCTGAGCCAAAAGTACTTCCAGAAAGGGAGAGAAATTACAGATGTCACCCCAAGCAACCATGCCAGAGTTGGGATTTGATAGGGAGGAGAAAGAGCCACCTCTACTCCAAAATATTTCCCCATGAGTCAAATTTACAGGTGCCTGAAATTTTCCCATTAGAATTTTAAGTCTGAAAGACCTGGAATTTGGAGACTTCTGCATGGGTTTCTAAAAAAATAAGCTGATTGTGGCATGAAAACCTTAAAAGAAAGACTTATTGTCTCCAAATTAACTGACTGGTCTTTATTAAAATGCAAATATGAAAGGTACAGCATTAAGTTGTTTTCATCTATTCACACCACAGTGTAAATTTCTATATCAGGTCTGTTCCAGAAAAACAACCAGAGAAAACAAGCTTTCAAAGAAGGAGATTAGAGGGGAGAAAAGGTCACTGCTGTGTACATGGGCACCCACCCCTAGGGAGAAAGACGGGAAAACGGTTGCATAGAGGACAGCACTTAAAGATCATGTTCTAATACAGGGACATTTATTTACAAAGCAGGTAAATAAAAAAAAAGCATCCCATTTACTTCTTTACGAACCTAGGCAATCCACATTCTCTAGATTGATTGGATATGTTTGTACAGGATGATTTCTCTTAGAGAGGATCACATTAGTCAGTTGTGGGCTAATTTCCTGGCATATTTCCCAGAATTTCAATGGGAAAGAGCATTTGGGCATTATATTTTTCTGTTTTCTTTAAAGACACTGATTGATGATTCATATGATGAACATACCCTCCCTATCCCACAAAAAATAACCCTATTTTAAAAAATAAAGTATTGACTTTGAGCATTTGCTACTCATAGGAACCTGGGGAAGAGATGGGGAGGGGGTAACTGGGAGCCAGGTTGTTTCCTACAAAGATAAACCCTCACAACTGGACTCTCTCCCCACTCTGGTCAAAGTTTCCATTCTACAAATCAGTCCATAGTTGTATCACTGTTACCATATCACATTGCCATTATCTACCAGAGTCTCTAATCTTCTAGAAATCCATAAGCTACAGAAAAGCAGAGACTATGGATTGATCATCAATGGACCCTCAACTCTTTGCATAGTATCTGGCACCTAAGAGATACTCAATGTAGTTGAATGAATGAATGTGCAAATGAAGGAATGAATGACTAAATGGAAATCAAGAAGCCAGAGTGGTGAGAACTCCTGACTCAGGTCATCTAAAGCCTATGGTGGGAACAGGATATTCTCCTATGGGAGAAAGAGAATGAATTACTTGCTGTCACCCTGAGTGAAAACAGATTAGAGGCCTCAAGGTCAGGCACGATGGCAAGGCCCCTGGAGTTGTAACAGTCAAACAGAATGAGTCTTTGAAGGTCCTCCTCCCACGCTCCAGTGGCCTTCAGGAACCAACAACATCTCCTGGGAACATGTTGCCCTCAAGGCTCCCCACTCTCCTAAGGGAGTGGGAGAAGAACCAACTTTGGAGCTAGAAGACTGGAATGCAAATCCTGATTCTGTACTTACAAACTCTAATCCCTTGGGGAAGTCACTTGCATTTTGAGAGTCTCAGTCTCATTATCTGCAGAATGGGAATGACTAATAAAGTCTACTCTGCTGGGTTGTTCTATAGATACAGTGAGTCAGCATATGTGAAGGCACATAGTAGGAATTTAGAAAATGTTATACCTATCCTTGTTTTTCAGTGATACTGTTGGCCTAGATCAGGAACCCCTTAAAGCCCCCGAGACTCCAGGGGGCAGACAAACAGACTTTTTTTTATCAAATCTGACATCTCAGATGTTAGCAAAGGCCTTGGGAGTATGTGTGGGAGGAAGAGGGGAACGGGTAGGAGTGGGGGGTAGAACCATGGAAAAGTGAAAGTAGCTAGGGAAAGAAAAGAACAGAAGTCCTTGTAATACTTTTACGAAAGGAGGGAGGAAAAAGGCAGGACAGAGAGGTTGATAGGGCAGAAGTTGTAGTTTAGGAGTGATCAAGGGAAACTAGAGAAGTCTTTGGAGTAAGAAGAGCAATGCCCCTTGGGTGTTTCCCCCCACCCCTGGTGGCTACCATGAAATAAGACCTTAACGGACTAAAAGGGAACCAGCAGGGAGCTCTCAGCCACACATCTTCACAAAAAGAAGTGTCATGTCCTGCCCCACCTCCCTCAACACAAGTACTGCCACCCCAAAGATTCTCCTAATCCCATTCTGGGCTAGAATGACTAGTTATGAGTTCAAGGAGGAGAGGGCAGATCTGTGGGGAGAAAGGAGGGGTCTGAGCATAATGAATTCACCTGACACTCACAGCCACCATGGCCCTGAGAAGGCTTGCAGTACTGTCCAGAGACATTGGCTCCCCTCAGAGGAGGTTTCCGTGAGAGGAATAACCATATGAAGGAGTGATTCTCAGGCATCAAGAGACTGGAACAGTAAAATCTTTCCCCAGCACTCACAGAACAACTCTAGAGGTACCTCCACATGGACTTAATTCCCTAACCATGTGCCTAAAAGACAAAGGCCTACTATCTCTTCCCTTTGAAAATCCATATTCCTTCTCAAAGCTTCCTCTTCAGAGACCTTCTTTGGGTCTGAGATAGCCAAATGGTTGCCATGGGAACCTGCCCTTCATTTGCCTCTAATCACCTGTTCTGGAGGGATAAAGCTTCAACTCTCATTTCTATTAGATTAGATCCCATCAATCAGTTATACTAATTTCTTATAGTGTTTCTGAGAATTTTGGCTGGAAATAGCTTTTATGTTCTGTTCATCTATGTATTACATACTGCCATCACCCCTGCCTGTTCCCTGTGAAAACCTGTATTTTTAAATACACTTGAGTCCAGTCAGATAGTGATTATAAAATTTAGCCCTCTAAAGTGGGTTTAATCTATCAGATATCAAAGTTGAAACTTTATATTGTCAAACTTCCAGTGGCTTTTTAAAATAGAAGCTAGAGAAATAAACATCTTGAATTAGTATTACAGGTGAACTATTAGCACATAAAGTTGTCAAGAGTCCCACTCATGTGGAATTGGCCTCAGGTCCCTGTGTGTAACATAACACAGCATTGTATCTGAGGAAAAGTACATTTTCCAGATTCTTGGATTTGGTCTGGAAGAAAGATGGGAAACCCACAGTCTTTCTCCTTTGCCACCCTCTTCTGTGCCTTTCTCCCATTCCTGGGAGCTGAAGTTCTTATGACAGTAGAATTGTGAGTAGTTTTGTGCCTAGAGACGGAGTAAGATGGAAATTGCACTTCATCTCCCTGAGATGGCTTTCAAATTTCCAGTTCAACTCCTTCCGATTTCATGATGGAGCCCACAGTACCTGTCCCTGCTTCTGTCCCCATCCACCCCCTCTGCTCTTCTCACCCCAATCAATGCCTGAATAGTGCAAAGCACTCCAGCTGCTGACCCACAGCGGTTCAGAGGCCACTCTTCTCCCTCCACCCCCACCTTCCTGTACTGCCCCATACAGAGCATTGTGCTTAGCACAAAGCCTTTTGTAGAAGCTTAATACATACAGACAATAAAGCAGGCACATTTGCATTTTCAATTCGGGGAGAAATTGGGTTAAGGGGAACTTCAATCCCAGAATCTTGGATAGGGAGCAGGAATAGAGTAAAAGACAGGGTCTTCAGGGAGATGGCCCAAGGAGGCTGGACTCAGGAGACTGGGAGAAGCAAACAGGGAAGCCAGGGACAGGAGAGGGGGACTGTAAGGAGGTGGTGCAGTGTGCATTAAGCTGGCTCTTACTTGTGACTTATTTGTGATTCAGATGAAGTCCAATTCCCAGGCACTGAAAGAGCTATGCCCCCTCCCCATCTTCTAAGGACATAAGAAAGATGAATACAGGAGGCAGACCCACGAGAGCTATGGAACTCTTTGTAGCGAAGAAACTTAGGGCTACCTGCAGTGCGGTGAATTTTATTAGTGAGCATTATCTCTCTTGTTTTTCAGAAAATAACAAATGGCCTTAATAGCTTGAGGCATCGTTACCAACAAAATATATACTGCAACTTCCTTATAACATTTTTCTCTATAGAACAAAACAAGGCAGGTCCATCATGGACCCCATTAAAGTAGCTTTAGTTACTGAAGTACCAAAAACATCTTGCCATTAGGTGTTCCCAAGGCAAGAAACCTGAGTAAAGTGTCATTGTGATGCCACGGGTAATAAAAGCATCTAACAAAATGAGGTACTTTCTTTCCTTTGCAGCAATGACTGTACCCATTGCTAACAGAACATACACTGGTCCGGACCCCCTCATGGCCGATAGCAACAAATCTGCAGAACAAAAGTGAGCATAGACTGAGTCAAAGTCAATATCCCTACTACATTAAATCCAAGTAAGGGCATATGAGGAATTTGATGAGCCCACAAAGAAAATATCATATATCTATATGCTTATTTATTCTTTATCTACTTTAAAAAAGAAACTTAAAAAACAATTGGTAAATTACTGGTACAATGAGATGGAAATCTGTCAACAAAGAATAAAAGCAGTGCAAAGGGAAGATGGAGACAAAGTACACTAACCCCCCTCATATTTCTGGAATGCTGAAACAATTGAGCATACAATCTAGAACTGAGTTTCCTGGCAACCAAGGTGAAAATCAAAATACTATGTTAACACTTGGATTATGATAGTACCATTCATGCTAGTCTCCACATGGATTTCTGCAATATGCGACCCATTTGTCTCATGATCAATTAACAAGGGTAGTAAGAAAGTATAATTGAATTGGGAGGTAGTAGGATTTAGAAAATCAAATATTTCTTATACCCCATTATGGTCGGCTCAGTGTACTTCTATAAAGCTATCAGATCAGCAGATCTTCTTACATACTTCCCATGGACAATTAGGCCTTTTCTTCTGTTTGCCTGAGCACTACCAGTTTCCAGAGCTTCTGGGTCCTTCAAATCAGTGATACTCAAGGGGGAGACTCACCTGAGATCTGTTTCCTACATATTCCTGCTTCTTCCTAACTGTGGAGGCCAGGCCCAGCTCCTAATTTTCTGCTAGAGAATCCCCAGCATCATTCAGCTTAGAATTTGATGGTGCCATCATTGCTGCCAGAGGAATTCTCTGGATTCCCTGTTAGGTTTTTTTGTTTGTTTTTATTCCAAATTTTTATTTAAATTCTAGTTAGTTAACATATAGTGTAGTATTGGTTTCAGGAGTAGAATTTAGTGATTCATCACTTACATTTAACACCTAGTGCTCCTCATAACAACCTGTTAGGTTTTTGGATATGGCTGGTCAGTCCTCTTCAGAAGTTGTGGCTTACCCAGTTTCCCCAATTTTGGGGGAGCTATATGAGCTGTCCTTGGCTTCTTCCTCACCTCTGACATTCCTCCTCTCAGCAGACCCAAAATTTTTCACATGGCTGGGGAGTTTTTGCCAACCCTCTGGCTAGGTTGTGGAGGAGGGGTACTTCCATATGATGGGTTTCATTGCTTTCATTTGTCTGGCCGAGGAAAGCAGACACATTCACTAAGAAAAGCAAACTTTTTTTCCTGGCCCTGATTTTGGATAAGAATTTGTCATGAAGTTTTATATAAGGAGGAGCATTGAACAATATAATATGTGATGTCCTGGAACAGGAACGAAATATGGGAAGCCAGCTGCGAACTCTACAAAAAACCTCAGTTCACAACTCTGCATCTGGTGCTCATAAATCAAAACCTCACTGAGCTTGTGATGCTGTTGCTGACACTCCAAGACCATGAAAATTTAGTCTGGGGCCAGGCACACCCCCACACTCCCATCCCAAACAGTCTTTTCGTGGTTTTCAGAATCTGAGCGTCCCAAATTCCTACTTTCTACTCTCTTTACTAGGCTTTGGCTCAGACCTGCCAGATGTGGTTGAAGCTCTTCCTTGTGATAAACATCAGGCAAAGAACCTTGGGGAAAGGGGTTTTTAAAGGTCTCTACATCCTAGATAGCAATATTCAGTGCTAAGGAAAAGAATTTGATTGTTATCAAGGAATGACCCTGTAACTCCTGGTTACTCTTCTTGGCAGACATCCCCAATTCCTCTCCTCCCTCAGACTGCTTGATTGGAGGAGGCTTTTCTGTCCTGGGGTGGGCCAACATGAGGGCTCTTCTTACAGAAGCCTTCTTTTCTCCATTCGCTATTACCCTGGACTTCACTTTGTTTTAGCCTCACTTACCAACAATCAGGAGGTGCCTGACTGACCACAAAGATAGGAAAGGGAAGATTGAATATGGAGATGGAGAGGGAGAATAGAGCTCAACTAGAGATGGGTTCTAGCTGCCCCCCCTTTGTCTATGGAGCCAGAGCCTCACCCTTTCCTCCAACTTCCTCTGCCAGGAAAGCACCCAGGAAGACAGAAGAACAATAAGGCAACCATTTTGGAAAAGAGAATGGGAGAAACCTTCACCTCTAAGCCCTACCTTCCTTTCTACCTCTCTCTGCAGGGGTAGTATGCAAATAAAGAGACCTCTCCTCAGAGAGCAGGAGTCACCTGCTACGTCCCTCACTTCGATTCAAAACAATTCAAGTTTATATAACTCTCCTAACTTCATACATGCTTATGCCTTCTACTCTGTCTCTAATTCCTGAGGTCCCAGTTCATTTACTTGAGATGAAGGACAACCAGTTCCCACTCTAAGGGTACAATTGTTTGTCATGGATGCTGTGGTCAGTTGACTAATGGCCCCCAAGGTATTCAGCTCCTAATTCCTGTAAACTCTGAGTGTTGCCTTATATAGAGCAAAGGAGATTTTGCAGGTGTGATTAGATTAACAACCTGGAGATGGGGGGATTACCTTGGATTATTCAGGTGGGCCTGATAGTCTCTTCTTTCAGCCAGTTTTAGGCCCTGGACATCTCTCACAAAGAGATTTGAAGATGCTAGGCTGCTGGCTTTGAAGAAGTGGGCATGAGCCAAGGAATGCGAAGAATTCATCTCGAAGCTAGAAAAGACATGGAAACAGATTCTCCTCTGGAGCCTTTAGAAGGAGCGCAGCCCTACTGACACCTTGATTTTAGCCCAGTGAATAAATTTGTATTGCTTTAAGCCACTAAATTTTGTGGTAATTTGTTATAGCAATAGGAAACTAACACAAGTGTCTTCTGTTCTGCTTGTGTCAGGAAAATCAGCCCATCCCACTCTCCTTCCCAGGCTACAGAAGAAGCCCCATGTCAGGGATCTTCCTGAGAATGTGAGAAAAGTGGCCAGAAATTGTAGAATCCTCAGGAAGGTAGAAAGAGGTTAATGAAGAGGGGGAAAGGAGCTATGAAAGAGAAGGTGATGTCTGAAAAAGGGCCACATTTGAAGGAAGGGGCCTATTCCCAGGGAAAGGCTGTGAGAAATTCATAGGCACATGGATTGGGGAAAGACTTCTCTGTAGCTCTTACTTTCCTTCCAAAAAATGAAGTACCACAAATCAGTGTCATCCAATGAGACTGTGTTTTAGAAACTCAGATAAAGACTAAGTTGAAATCACAGCTGTGCAATGTTAGGCGAGTCACTTTGCCTCTCTCGCTTTCCATTTCCCTCATCCCTGCAGTGTATCAGGATAGTGATTCTTATTTCATAAAGTTGTTTGAGGGAATTAAATGAAAGAAGGGACAGGACATTACCATGACTGGCAGGTAGTAAGCCCTTAATTAACTTAAATTAATGGCCCTCACCTCCTTGTCCCCAGAAAGCAACTTTTAAGCACTCTGCTTCCCCTTTCTTGTTTGTCTTACCTTGGATGTAGGTAAAGGACTCTCCATCACCTACACACAGATACTGTGGAACTTGGCATATGGTACTGGGCTTAGTTTGGGGAGTATTAGAAGAAGTGAACTGAGAACAGATGTCCAGGGCCTAGAACTGGCTGAGAGAAGAGACTATCAGGCACAGCCACAGGTTGCCATGGCAACGAATTCACATCTTCCATTCAGGGGAGGGAGGGTGAGAGAAAGGACAGAAAGAGCAATAGGGCTTGTTCTGCAACGTTCTGGTTTGGGAGTAAGGGAAGACCTGACAGAAGTCAGAGCCTCTATGCCCAACCTGGTGTCCTCAAAACTTGCTTTGTCCTCTGAGGCTCAGTCCACCTTGGTTAGGATCTCCCCTCCCAGAACTGCTTCTATTAAAGCAATGATTCGAGGTCAGGGAGGGGCCTTTTTAGGGAAAAGATATTAGAATGTGGGGAATCAGGGTTACACTTGGAGTGTTCTGGTGCTCTTGGCATGGGGAAGAACTAGTCTGAGATACTTACCACAAAACTCTGAACACCCCCTCTGAGAAGGGAGTTCAAACTGGATCATAAGTGAGTGGTGATAGTTCTTGATCTGTATCCTTAAACTGGATGGCTAAAGCCACTAAGTCACCTCAGGCCTTAACACTTCTCTGAGTATTTAACAAATCCTCTGCAGTGAAGTGTTGATTGGTAAGGAGATAGTTTTAGAAGACTGTGCATGTGTGCAGGTGTGTGTGTGTGTGTGTGTGTGTGTGTGTGTGTGTGTGTGTGTGTCAAATATATGAGAGGGTTGCCTACAGTAAGTGAAAGGATTGAAAAAGGAGGTGAGTGGTTACTGCTAAAACAATAGTTGTCCACTTGACTGGTATATCTAGGGCCATCATTGGCTCCCAGGCACTTATAATAAAGTGAGTAGACCACAGAAAGATGGAGGAGGGCATATACTTGACTGTGATGTTGGTCTTTGCCTTTTAGGCTAGCCAGGATTCTTTCACTGAACCATTCCTATGTTTTCAACTACATCGGTTCACCATACTTTCTTCTTAAAACTTCTCAAAACTTGAGAAAAGCCCCCATCTCTTGATGGAAGAAAAAGATCATGGATTTTTGGAGCTTGGCAAATCTGAGTTCACACTGTAGCTCTTGAGTGGGAAAATTTACCCACCATTTACTAGCTGTGTGAATTTGTGCAAGCAGATTCTGGCCCTCAGTTTATTAATCTGTAAAATGTAGGTAATACTATACATATTGAGAGATTGTAAGTATTAGCAACAATACATGTAAAGTGATGGGCATAATAAATGACATCCAGTAGCAGTGTGGTGCAGAGGCAAATGCATAGGCTTTATAGGGGGAAAGCCCTGAGTTCAAATCCCAGTTCTTCCACTTATGACCTAAGCAACTTCAGGCAGGTCATCTAACCCTTATGGGTGTATGAATTTTCTATGTCTTCTATGGGCATTCTTGTTCATCTCTTTTGGTGAACTAATGTGCTCATTTATCTTGGGTATATACCTGGAAGTAGAATTGCTGGATCATGGGGTATGCGTATGTTCAGCTTCAGGAGATATTGCTTGCCAAATGTTTTCAAAGTGATTGTACCAGTTTACACTTTCTCCAGCAGAGTGTGGACAATCCAGTTCCTCCACATCCTCACCAACTCTGGTGTCATTTATTTTTCTCATCTTCTCCATTCCAGTGGCTGTTGTTCTGTAATACTTTTATTCACTTACTATGACATCATGACTCATGCTTCATAGCGGTTGTTCTAATTCTTGTCTACTTATTCAGTTATTTATTCAAAAACTATTTATTGAGCACTTTGTGTGCCAGGAACTGTGCCAGTTGCTGGGGACACACTCCTGAAGCTCTCAGCCCTATGCCCACTCTCCTTTCCTTCTGCAGATAATCTACTGGCAACACCAAGACCAGTCAGCACATGGCATACAAACTTCCTTGAAAATTCAGAATGTTTCCAGTTTAATGTCATCTCTCCATCTCTAAATATTTATGTAACTTCAGTTGGCCTCTTTTCTTTTTTTTTTTTTTCATTTTTCAAAGAAGGTATCACTCCCATATTTGCCAAAGCAAACATTCCGCCTAGCTCTTGATCCTACCCTTTTGTACATTCATCAGGATCTTGTTCCAACCACTATTACTCCCAATCTGACCCCAAGTCTTTAATCTCTACATGTGCACTAGCAAATGTTAATTAACATTTTCCTTCATGTTAATTAACTTTCCTTCCTAGCTAACAAGTGTGCTAGGATCATGCTTACCCTAAGAAGGTCTTTCAATAATCCTAATACCCCTTAAGTATCTATTTTGTTCCTTTAATTTCACCACAAAAATTCTTCTGAGCATTCTCTATAGCCATTGTCTCTGATGTGTGACCCCTACTCTCTCTTCATCATCCCCTTGAAATCTTGCTCTATTATGGAACTGCTCCTTGTCAATCACTAAAGATCTTCTAATCACCCAAATCAATAATATTTCCTCATCCTCCTTTTTCTCTGACCCCTCTCCCATATCTACAATGTTGATCACTCCACCTTCCCCAAATCCCTATTCCATTATTTCCGGTTTCCTCCCTTCCCAATAGCATTTATTGCCAATCTCCATATAACTGTCCCTCTTTGCCACATCAACTCAATGGAAACATCCCCCAAGCTTTTACCTTTGGCTCTTGTCTCTCCCCACATTAATCTCAGTCATTTCCATAGTTGCAGGATCACTTTTTATAGATTTCTCCCAGCTTCAATCTCAAGTCCAAACCAGCAGTCCCACAACTCCATGATGGCATTACCATTCTAGTTAGAAAGCCTCCACACCTCAGTGTCACTTATTTAATTCTTACCTCTCTGTCTCCCTCAACCCCCATATCCAGTTAGTCACGATTTCTTTTTCTTTTCCCTTCACAATGTCTCTCCTTTGTCCATTCCCCTCTTTGGCTTTCTTAGCTCAAGCGCTTAATACACTACCTTACACCCAGACTATTATATTGCAATAGCCTCTTAAATGCCTCCAGTGTCTCCCCTTTCCCATCCATCCTCTGTACTGCTGACAGACTAATCTTCTTAAAGTACCACTTTGACTGTCACTCCACTACTTTAAAACTTCCCATGGTTTCCCATTGTTTACAGGATCCAGCCCCCACTCCTTGGCTGCCAATAAGATGCTCCACAGTTTGGCTGCAGCTGCCATTCCTCCTTTCCACATGCTCTATGCTCTAGCCACACTATGCTTTTGTTGCTTTCCATACACTGACTGGCAAATAGTTTATTGGTTAGTTGCTGCATCGGCTCTGGACTCAGATAAGCCCAAGTTCCGCCACTTCATAGTTGTGTGATGTTGGACAATTTATACAGCCTCTCTGGTCTCAGTTTTCTAATCCATACCGTAGGTACAATAGAGGAATCCTGCCCCATAGGATTATTATAAGGACTAAATGAGGCAATGCATCCAGAGTGCTCAGCACAGTTCCTGGTGCATTGAAAATAACAACAAAAAGGGCAAGAGTTTGCTATAATTGTACCCGTATTATGCCCATCTCCTCTTTGCTCAGTCCATTTCTTCTTCCCTGAATGTTCTTTCCCAAACTCACCTACTGAAGCCCTTTGTACCTTTCAAGGAACACCTCAAATACTATTCCCTTTAGGTAGTCTTCTCTGCTTCCTCCAACCTGAGCACTTTGCTTGAATCCCTCTCTTGGCATTTTTCATCCCACCTTGGAATAAAGCTATCAGCCTCCTATGCCAGGCAAAGCAAAGCTCTTCACCCCCCCCCCAAAACCATATTCTAATTATGTCTGTATCACTCACAGCACCTACCAGAGTAGGTGGTACAGAACAGACACTGAGTAGCTATCTGTTGCCTGACTGTGGCTTGAGAACACAGGCTCAAATGGTGAAAAGAGACCATGGAGAAGGTTCAGAGATTGGTAAACCATGACTATGGAGTTATTAAAGTTGCTAGTGGTGGCACTAGCACCCTCCCTCCTTTTATTTCTCTCTTCCCCTGTCTCCTACTCCTACTTATTTTCTTTTCCATCTTGTTCTTCTCCAGACTCTATGGTCCTTACTATTGCAGTGTGCACCATGGCCATTATTTAATCCTGCTGATAGCCCTTGAGAGGAAAGAGGTTCCTATAACAACCTCAGATCTTGTCCTTTTGTCCTTACCACTTAAGCTTTGATGAAAACCATCCTCCTAACTACTACAAATTCTTACAAGAGGGGTTCATTAAACTTATGATCCAATTCTCCATCTGGAACCTCTGATAAAAATACAGAGCAGGAAATTAGACTCCTGTATGTAATAGCACTTACTAGGCTGCCCAGATACCAATCACCACTCCGTATCAATAACATTCTTCAGCTCTTGAAGATTGCCTAGCTCAAATTTTGCTTTTAGTCTACAACTGAACTTTGAAAACTAGTCATCCAATTTCCAGACTTTCCCTCCTTGCCATCTTCTAAATAAGTCCTGCTAAGTACAAAGTTGTGACCATGTGCAATCACCTGTAAGCTTGATTGGTGTCTTTTGAATTTTCAACCATTCACCAAGCCATGTGATTAGAGAGACAAATAAGATATGATCAGCCTTTTGCCCCCAAGGAATTTACAGTCTTGTAAATTAAGCTTTTATGAACTTTGCATTTTACATGCTGCTTGCTGAGAAACATTAGCTCTCTCAGCTCCTGACTCCTAATCACAGCATTACTGTTCTTCCAGCTGCCCTTCTTTTTTTTTTTTTAAGATTTATTTATTTATTCTAGAGACACACAGAGAAAGAGAGAGAGCAGGAGCAGGGGGAGGGGCAGAGGGAGAGAGAATCTCAAGCAGACTCCATGCTGAGCAGGTACCCCAA
This sequence comes from Phoca vitulina, assembly GCF_004348235.1. NCBI lineage: Eukaryota > Metazoa > Chordata > Mammalia > Carnivora > Phocidae > Phoca > Phoca vitulina. The sequence goes on from NW_022589742.1 coordinate 14,289,243, forward strand.
CATGGGGTTCCATCCCAGGACCCTGAGATCATGACCTGAGCCGAAATCAAGAGTCAGATGCTTAACTGACTGAGCCACCCAGGCGCCCCAGAAGATATACACCTTTTAAAGGAGCACATCTATTATATAATTCGAGATATACCTATAGTGGGACTCTGCACGTAGCAGGCATTCAGTAAATATTTTCTGACTGAAGAATAGAATGGAAATCTAAAATGCAGCCATTTTCCTCTTGAGTATATTCAATAACTTGAATTAACAGCTTTAAAAGGTTGTCAGATGTCTGAGGTATCTGTTTTAATGAATAAACATAAATCATTTGTAATCCCCAATATTGATTTATACTAGGTGTGCTCAGTTCTCTTGAGGAGGTTAAGCACGACCCCTGAAACCTTGTTTACAATATTAATTTTCTCAGTAAATTCTTCCTTTATAGCTAGTGCAGTAGTGAGGTTCTGTAGCTTGTCATTCATACAATCCCAAATTCATAATGAGTTTAAGAAACGCAACTGCAGATCAGACCCTGAAAAGAAGGACTGATATTTTGGAAGGGTCTCCTAGCAGTATTGAATCAAGGTTGAGGGGACAAAAGTTTGAAAATACTTTTGGTTAATTGTTGATTCCTTACTGAACATACTCAAGAGGAAATAATTGTATTTCCAGATCTTTAGTCAGCAAAATATTAAATGCCTACTGTGTGCAAAGGTTTCCACCACAGGTCTATATTCAGTTTTATATTAGATGAGCTCCTCAAAAATCAATGTGTATTTAACTACAAATTAAAGAGAAAATAATTTGAAAGGAACTTCTAGAACTACTGAACTAGAGGTGAAGAGAGAGGAAAAGGGTTCAGAGACAAGATGAAAGTGGAGTCAACCAAGGTGAATGAACGAGAGAAAGAAAGAGAAAAGGTAGTAGCTGCAGATCAACCTTTTCCAATATCCCAGTGTTGCTGAGGTTTGGCCCTGTTCAGCACAACAGGAAAATTTGGCTTTCAGAGTAGTAATTGGCTCCTCTGAACCCACAAACTTCAGAGTTCAGGTTTTGGTGAGAAATTTGTTAGCACGAGACATTCTGGATGTTCTTTGTATACTCTACCATTTTATTTAACTTTCCCAGTAGAGAGGGAAAATCTTACCCTTGGGAAAGAGACTTATGAGTAGTTGATTTTCATGAGAACAGCACACTGAACAATCAGGCAGGACCTGACTCCCTAATGGGAGGACGTTAAGGTAGGATATTAAGTTGGGCAGTTAGAGCAGCACCTCGACTGAGAATGTTCTTGAATGTGGATCTTGATTCTCTGTCAGTATAAACAAAACATCCAGAACCATGGGGTTATGGTGGCCAGTCCTTCTATGGAGGACAAGGACAATGAGAGGTAAGAAAAATCTATTTAGGTTTCTGTCAGCAGTGACCAAAATAAAGCTTGCAGATTTGAGCTGGGATGGGAAAAAAAGTTATACCAATAAATACTTACTAAGATCTTACTGAGCGCTCACTTCTTGTGCTAGATCTGTGAAGGAAATCAGAAGACAGCAATTGAAAAACTCCAAGATTGCACCTACTTTTCAGACACTTATAATTTTGTGAGGGAGACAACACATGAAACGATATATAAATGTATAATCATAGCCATATATATATATATATATGTACACAATGTAAAATGTGAATGAGATCGAGCACTTATGGAGTGCTGGGTACCTCACCAACACTTCATATGGATTATCTCATTCAACCCTAATGAAAACACTATAAGGTAGTTTTATTACTATAAGTGTTGTTTATTTTCCAGCTGAGAAAATTAAAGCACCAAGAGGTTAAGTTACTTGCCCAGAGTCACACAGAGTATGTGGTGGAGCCAGAACTCAAACTCAGGTCTGTCAGACACAAAAGATCATGCTCTTCCCTACTCCAAAATATTACTTCCCTGTGACATGATAAATCCTCTAGTATGGACCAAAGAAACCATGTGACTGTGACTATTGCAGCTTTCTCACTGTGGTAAATTTGTCACGATCCACGAAGAAGAGGAGTCTGGAAGCAGAAAGCTTCAAAAAGAAAATGTGAGTGGTGACAGATACAGCTTTTGAATGCTACAGGGTGGGGATTAGAGAGAAGCAAGTAGGAGGGGCACTGAGATTTTTCCCATTGTCACAGTCAAACACCAGGACGATGAGTGAAAGATGCAAGAAAATAAATGTCACTGCTATTCAGATGCCTGGCACCCTTAGCATATGAGCAGAGAAGTATTAAAATGATGGATCAGGATATTTCAGTTATCCTGGATATAAGGGAATGGAGCAGGCATAGAAAGTGTGGCAAATTCTCTTTCGTGACTCAGAGGACAAGGTAAACATAAGAAGCCAATTAGAAAAATGTAACTTGTTCAAAGGTAAACTCCTCATTCAAACTGGATATTTAGCATTGTGGAGACGAATTATTTTTTTCTAGAATGGTTTATTGACGAAATGTTTTCTGAATTCCATCAATTTCAGATTGTGGCTATAAAGTAATAGCCATAATTAGAGTCTATATTTATAGGGTAATTGAGAAACTACATTTAAACAGATTATTTAGACCCCCAAATTTTTATATGAAATATCTTAATTGAGACTAAAAGTATGAGCTCATTATCCTTTGCACAATTTACCCGAATAATTGTTGCTATTCTTCACATTTAGGCTAGGTATGTCACATAATGACACATCACGTATCATTTGGCCCAAGATATTTCTTGGCCCATTTCATTGTCTGTCGTGTTGACAAATGGAACAGAACAGGAAAAAAAGTATTTGACACCAAAGAATATAGTCGAATAGGAAATATCTGTCACTAGGTCTCAATAATGTCTATCTCCAGTCTGTTTCTGGGTCTCAACAATGTTTGTTTCAGGCATTTCAGTTTTGCCTGTCTCCAGATCTCAAGGTGCATAAACACAAATAACAAAATCATTTCTCACATTAATGTGTCATTGAATTTAAATAAAAAATTTAAAATAAAAAAAGTGAGCTGTCTATAATGTTCCACAAGTTGTATTCAAAGGAAAAAGGATATTTTAACCAAAATTTCCTGCTGCATGGTACAAACAGGAATTATTCAAGAAAGACACCACTTATATAAGAGTTGACCCAAAAAATCAACTTCCTCTACTGGTAGAAGAGCTAGTATAGTACCAGTTAAGGATTTCTTCTCTGCCCTTTCAGAGTCTGTCTCTGGGTAGTTTTCCTGCTCACCAGCCTTTTCTTTCTCAGACATCGCTTTCAGGAACAGGTTTATATGTATTTGGACCAAGGGATGACTTAAAGAGTGAAGCTTGGGTTATCCAGATGATCTTCTGCACTACCAATTAACCCTGACATCTATCATTAAACAATTGTCCCAGATATCAGCCTGGAATAACTTTGGGGAGAATAAAGATCTAAGAGAACATTTGACTGTTGTGCGTTTGTTGTTTAATTTTTTTGTTTTATGGATAGAGGTAGGAGTTTGTAGGGAGGGAGAGCACTGGATATCTGATGTTTTTAGAATGTACAACATGATGATTTAATATACACGTATTATGAAGTGATTACCACAATCAAGTTAATTAACACATTCTTCACTCACATAGTAACTTCTTTTTGAGGTGAGAACACTTAAAATCTACTCTCTTAGCAAATATCAAGTATACAATGCAGTATTAGTAACTACAGTAATCATGCTGGGCATTAGATCCCAGATTTATTCATCTTATTACTGGAAGTTTGTACCCTTTGACCAACATCTCCCTATTCCCCTCACCCCCAGCCCCTGGTAACCATGGTTCCACTCTGGTACTATGAGCTCATCTTTTTTAGATTCCACATATAAGTGAGATCATACAGCATTTGTTTTTCAGTGTCTAACTTATTTCACTTAATACGATGCCCTCTAGGTTCATCCATGTTGTCAAAAATAGCAGGATTTCCTTCTTTTTTAAGGCTGAATAATATTCTGCTGCATATATACACACCACATTTTCTTTATCCATTCATCTATCAGTGGAAATTTAGGTTGTTTCCATATCTTGGCTATTATGCATAATGCTGCAATGAACATAGGGAGGACAGCTATCTCTCTGAGATAGCAGTTTCCTTTCCTTTGGATATATACCCAGAAGTGGGACTGCTGGATCATATGGTATCTGATTGGTATAGCCGGATCATTGCTCTCCTTATCAAGCTATATACTTCTCCCTTCCAGAGTTGTAATCTTCACCTGTTTTTTGGCTTCCTCCTCACCACCCCCTATTCTAAGAGGTTTCCCTGGATTGACTCTAGAAGAGGTAATGAGTTTGGGCTTCCATAATTAGTCTCCTACTTCCTAGTTATACTGCTACACTTGCAATTTTATGATTGTACTTTTGCAACTATTAACATCTCAGAGGTGATGGGAGGAGGTAAATTTGGGGGTTTTATTTTATATTGGGCCCCAAACAATTTTTCATGCTAATGAATACCTTTTGGTGGTTATAAGGACATAGGAGAATTAATACCAGGGCAAAATCTGATTAAGGATATACCAGGAGTAAGAGTATATGTTTAATTAGATTTTCTGGGTAAAGGAAAGTTAAGAACAAGCTGTTTTCTACCATATTTGCAAAAAAAAAAAAAAAAAAAAAAAAAAAAAAAAAGATCCACTAAGATATCTGAGTCCACTGTCCCTGCCTAATAAATCAAGTATAATGATATACTTGAATCATTCTTTACTGATTGAGGATATTTCAGAGCCTCTGACCATTATTTTGAGCATTAATTCTGACTGGCCAGAACTACAAAAGGAGATGGAGAAGACAAAAAGAGTAGGACTGAATGTATTCTGACCCTAGGACATCTCCTGAAAATTGTTTTCTTGACTAAGCTCATTTCATTATCTGTCTCTCTCTCTCTCTCATGTAAAAGCAAAATGAGACAAAACAGAATTTTTTAAAAATCTCAGATAATTGAAAGCTCTGGGTAGTTGGATTGCCATTAATAAAGGTTTTGTGGAGACTCATGATGAAGGGAGTCTAACAGTCCCCATGGAATTATGCTTTCCTGTGCTTCATTTGCAGAGGATGCTCCTGATATGCTGTTGCTAACCCTGAGCTTTGAGGAATTTCTACAGAGTAAGTCAAGAGTTACATTGACACATTCACTGTCTTCCCTGGTCCCTTTTGAAACCAAGGGCAGGAATTTGTCAGGCTTTAGCTTAAGAGTTTGCTGTGTGACCACAGTGAGAGCTCTGTCTACTTGGGGCTGGGACCCTGTTACCAGATTGTTGACCCGTATGAGGATATGAGGATTGAAACTGTCATCCCAGCCATGGATCATACCCCACTAGATCTTTTGAAAAGGCAGGAAGGAAAAAAGGAAGGAATGAAGGAAGAAAGACAAAAGAAACCCCCCCCCCAAACTAAATTACCTACTTGGTCTTCCCATCTCAGGAAAAGACATGATCATTCATATAGTTGCTTAATCCATGTCATTTCGTTAAACTTTTTTATTAAAGTATAATACGTATACATAAAAGTACAAAAAAAGTATCAGTTCTCCTACGTAAAAAACCCTAAATTTTAAAAAAGGTATTACTGAAGTATAGTTGATGTACAATGTAATATTAGTTTCAGGTGTACAACACAGTAATTTGACAATTCTATACATTATCCTGAGCTTACCATGGTAAATGTAGTCACCATCCGTCACCATAGAATGTTATGACAATATTATTGACTATGCTCCCTATGCTGTGCTTTTCATCTCCATGACTTATTTCTTTTATAACTGGGAGTTTGTACCTCTTAATCCCCTTCACCTATTTCACCCATCCCTTCACCCACCTCCCACCAGTTCATTTTCTGTGTTTTAGAGTCTGTTTGGGCTTTTTGTTTGTTTTATTCTTTAGATTCCACATATAAGTGAAATCATATGGTATTTGTCTTTCTCTGTCTGACTTATTTCACTTAGCATACCCTCTAGGTCCATCCATGTTGTCACAAATGACAAGCTTTTATTCATTTTTACTAAAAAGCCCCCAAATTAATCCACCTTGCTCCATCCCAGCCTGGTCCTAGCCACCATCTCTTACCTGGATTACTGTATTACCTTCCTCACCAGTTTTCCCACTGTCCTTATTAGCCCCTTACAGTCTATTCTTCACATAGAAGCCTAAGGGATTTTTTCAAAATGTAAACCAGACCACAACTTCTACAAACTCACCTCCTATCGCTCTTCCCTCAGAGCCTGCCTCACCTGTTGCTCTCAAGCCACAGTAGTTGGTTTTGTTGTTTGCTTGGTTGTTTTACTTCTTCCAGTGTTCAGGTGCTCATCTCACTTAGGGCCTTTGCACATGCCACCTTTCTACCTGTAATACCTCCCCTCTGATTGTTCTCATAGCTGGCTACCCATATTCTTCCCTGAACATCTCATTTCCAGGCATATTATTCTTTGAATTAGGACCCCATATATCTCCCTCATAGCATTTATCACAGTAGTAATTTTACAGTTACTTTTAAGATCACCTCCACTACTGGGATGTAAGCTCTGGGAACATTAAGACCAAGACTTTCTTGCTCCAGATTTTATCCCCAATGCCTACCTCGCCCAATATATGGCACATAGCAGGTGTCCAGAAATATCTGGTAAGTGAAGAAAAGACTGAGTGAAAGAATGAATAGAATTCTCAGCTGAAGCCTTTTTTGCATCAGCATGAATCTGTCTTCACTGCAAGAAAAGAGAGGATGGGAGAGGATTTAGGGAGGCTGGTGTGCCTTTGAATTTGGAGGCACTAAGGAGCACACCTGTAAGCTAAAAGGGGAAATCAAGTTTATTTCATTATTAATTAATGAGACTTGGGATTGAATGATAAAAATCTAATGATGTTAATGTCAGTTCTGAATGCTGGCTGGCAGTCTCTGAAGACAAGGTAAAATGGTAATAGGACACTGCAGTTTAATCCCCCAATTAGGAAGCAGCTGTCACCCCCAGGGACAACTCTAGTTGCTGATTGATTTTCCTTATACACTGTAATTATATTCAGTACCATGTTAGGCACCCTAAATGTGCTGGATACCCCATTATAAGTGGACCTTCCTTTACACAGGCCCAGTGTATTAACAGTCCAATTTATCCAAAGGGTAAATTATGGAGAAATTTTTTCATGTCACAGAAGCATTCTTAATAAGATTCCTTTGAATAGCCAGTTCCCTGAATGGATTTAAAATAGGATTTCATTTACAAAAAATATGACTTAACTGTAACCTGTTAGGGACACATTGTCATTACCAAAGCAAAGCAGCAAAGATGGCTTTGCTTTATTCCTTGGCTAGACAGAGGCTACAGCTTAGAACACCAACTAAATCGAGGCCCTAACTCTGGCTTCACGCTAACCCCTAATTTAGGCCACAACACAGCCTGATTTTCAATTCTATCACAGCCCAGGCGCTAAGACAAGACAGCCATTTCACAAATATGAGTCTTTGAGCTCTGGCTGGGGGAAAGGGGGCTTGTGGGGAAGGGAGAGCTGCAGCCATGACTCACTGCAAACCCATCCCTGCTGCTGAAAAAAAAAATAACTCTAAATGCGCATCCTACTGCTTGTGAGTCAGGAATGTCATTTTCATTTATGAAGGATGGAACATTATTTTTCTCTAACATTTCAAGTGAATAACTTTACATACATTTTCCCCAATTTCCATAGGAATTTGATGCCATGGAAGCAATCAGCTACATGTCCCCAGAGCCTGGCAGAGAGTCTTATTTTTCTTACAGGTACATTAAGATCAATATCTCTGAATTCTCCTCCTCCTTCTAATTATGTTCCTGGTGAAACCTACCCCGATTTAGGTGTTCAGTGGGAGATAGGATGGTCTGAAATTCCTGATGTTATTGTAGGATCCTGGACTCATGCTTTCATTGAGTCTCAAAAGCTGAGTTTCAGAAGTTCAGAGAAGCTCCTGCATGACGTCCCTATTAAGAAGTGTTTGCCTCCCACTATGAGACTCCCAAAGGTAGACTTGTCACATGTTACGTCAAGAAAAAGAGCCGAAAAGAGCAGAGGAGATGCCCTCTGTGTTCACTCTCCAGGGCATAGTTTCTGATTCTGCTACAAGTATTAGATAAATATACCTAGTAGAACAAAACAGAAAATTCGTTTCGGAGGAGAAAAGACAAAACCTTTGGTTTCAATAGTATATGGCATTTCTGGTGCTATTTCTTCCCTCCAGGAGCACAGCTCTTTCTCCAATTGGCGATATTTCTCTCTTTTTTTCAGGTCTAATGTTTGAATCTCACAGACACAGATAATCCGACCATGAACAAAGAATTTCTCCTCCTGGAATCTGGGAATCTCTATGGGCTACGGTCTTTTCGTGTGGGGATATTTCTGGGCATCTATGTAGTGACCATGCTGGGGAGCATTTTCATCCTCACAGTCATTTGCTTTGAGCTCAACCTCCAAACCCCCACATACTTCTTTTGGTCCAATCTTTGCTTCCTTGAGATCTGGTACACTACTTCCATTGCCCCTAAGATGTTACAGACCCTCTCTCAGATCCTGGGGCAATTTCTTTTGCAGGTTGTGTGGTCCAGTTTTACCTCTCCAGTTCATTGCAGTAGTCAAGTGCTTTGTTCTGCCAGTCATGTCTTCTGACCACCACCTTGCTATCTGCAGCTCCCTCCAGCACCCATCCCTCATGAACCTCCACACACGCATCCTATTTGCCAGTGGGTCTTGTCTGGATGAGTTCCTAACCCCTGTGGTCACTGTTGCCATGACTTTCCAGCTGCCATTCCATGCAGCCTATGAGATTGACCACTTCTTCAGTGACCTGGCTCCTGTACGGAACCTGGCCTGTTCTATCTTGAGATGGTGGAGAAGGCCACTTTCTCCCTGGCCTCCTTTGTCCTGGTGCCAGGCACTAGACTAAGTACTTGGAGATTCAGGCCACTGCTGTTCCCTCCTTCCAGGGAACTGGCCAGCAGAGCAGGGATCCTCCCTCAGGCCCTAAAACATAAGCCTTTGGGACTTCCAGGTTAATCCTTGCATGATAAAATTGAGTTTGCCAGACAAATGCAACTCCATCAGGCTATACCACCATATATAGATGACTTTTAGGGGAAAATGTGAAAGACCCAATTTGTATGCCACAAAAATCTCTCTCTCCCTCTCTGCCTCTTTCTCTCTCTCCCTCTCTGTCTCTTTCTGTCTTTCTCTTTTATAGAAATATCTGTTGGTGCTAAGGTTTTTGGCTGCCTTATGTACATGTGCCCATGTGTACACAACATATGCACACACACATACACACATTGTTATACACACATAGTCAGCATACCCTTCCCATCCAAACTTATTGCATATTACTTACTATTATACCCTCTTAGCTTCTGCCTAGTGATGCCCTTTACTGTGTCTCTCCTCAGGCTTCATGCACATTCACCTCCCTTTCTGTTATTTCTTACATCATCTGCCCCTCCACTGAGCAGAACTGACTCTAAAATCCTAGAACATCTATTGACTGTTCCACTCACTTGAACAGTTAGTTACGCAGTTCCCTTGAAGACTGGAATAACATCATTCTTATTCCTCTTAGTGTCCCCTAGCATGGTGCTCTGCACAGAACAGATGCAAAATAATTATTTGTTGATTGAATGAATCAAAGCAATGAATGTTTGGTATGAAGAGAGTGAAGTAAGTCACTTTTTTCTGCCTACGCTGGCTTCTCCCCAGCTTCCTCCTCATGATCATAGATAGCCCCAGCTTTCTCCACAGGCAGCTCTGACTGAGCCCCCCTCCCAACTTGCTCCTTGCCATGCCCTCTCATCCACTTTCTCTAAAGTGGCCAGGTGTATCTTTCTAAAATCCAAACCTGGCCCTGTCCTTTCCCTGTTTTCACGAACTCTCCGTGGTCCCCCTCTGCCCCTGGGATGGAGTCAGAGCTCCTCAGCCTGGCTTCTGGACCTCTTGAGCTCATCGTTCACCAGTCTCCTTTTCCCCTTTGTGCTCCAGCCACACCAAATTTCTCAAATAGACTTGGAAGCTTCTTAAAGACAAGATCATATACTTGCCATGTCTCTCCCACAGTATCTACATCCAAAGTGGGGCAAAAACATAGTTGCTCAAACAAGACGTCTTCAGTCAAATTGGTTTTGTTTGTTTGTTTGTTTGTCCATGTTCAGCTATGTATTTATTTTATTTTATTTTATTATGTTATGTTAATCACTATACATTACATCTTTAGTTTTTGATGTAGTGTTCCATGATTCATTGTTTGTGTACAACACCCAGTGCTCCATTCAATTGTAATGCAAACTTCACTTTCCTTTCCTCTTTGTTTCCATTTATTGGCATATGAAGCACTTTGGCTTGACGAAAAAGTAATCTTGATTGGCTGTTAGCGATGTGTGTGTGTGTGTGTGTATACCATATTTCACCTGCCTTCCCTCCTGGTGGGCACCACCAGGAGCACAGATAAACCCTCCAAGAACTTCTACCTACAATATGAGTCAAAGAATGCCAAACAGTTTGGGAAACACTTTCCCAGCTGGTTCTTCCTACTCCCTTCCCGACCACCCACAGAGCTCCCTCTTGTATAGGGTCTAATTGTCGCTAATCTAGTTTTAACTTCTTGTAATTACCCTCAATTAGGAAATAGAGCCTGCAGAACACACTCCTTGTGGTTAAGACATGGATCCAGAGTAGAAGTGTAATTACTTTTCAGCCTCTCAGGGGTTCTGCCTAGCCTTCTGTGCAGATGCCGAGTGGAAATGTTTCATCTGCTCCATGCATACATGTCTTTCTTTTTCTTTTTCTTGCATCCAGGTTTCTGAAATTGGTTGAGGAGTTTATTTAGCATGTTGGCCATTGGAAAATTTTTTTTAAAAAATCTACTAGTCTAAGATCACCTAAACTTAAAAACTTTCAACAACTTCCCATTGCCTTTGGGATGAAGTCCAAATGCTCCATGGAAGTGACCAACATTACCTGTCATGACATCCAAGGACATGGAGCCCACCTAGAGCCCATTTAATTGCCAAAAAACATATAACTCTTGCCTCAGTCTCCAGTCTCATCTTTTGCTTTCTTGTTCTCAGAGTTTCTTTCCTCTCAGAATTTAAGTTCCCCAAACATGCTTCCTCAAAACTTTCACACATACTGTGCTTTCTCCCCTTCCTCACTCCACTTACCACCTGGCTCATTCTTTGGGTGCCACCCAGTCTCTTTATGATATGCTCTTAGAGCACCCTGACTTTTTCATTACTTCATTATAAATTTCTCTGCATCTGAATTATCTGAATGATCATGGATATAGATGTATAGGCACATAAATATACATCCTCTACCTGGATGATAAACTTCACAAAGGCAGTATCTGTGTCTGTCTTGTTTGAACATTACATCTCCAGTACCCAGCACGTGCTTAACACAGAATCATTGTTCAATAGATACTTGTTAATAAAAGAATATAAAAGAGCCATCTAAAGTCATTTCATTTTTTTGAAATGCATTATCTTGCTTTCACTCAAGATGTGGTTATTTAATCTTCTTTTGGGCCAATTAGTTTCAGTCTGTTCCCAAAACACCATGTACCTCTGTATTCCCTGCCTATCTCTCACAAATGTATGTAATTCCCTGAGGGAGCTAAAGGAGAGTGTATAACTCAGGACAGCCCATCCCTACTGGTGAGAAACGTGTCAAAGTGCATGTCTCACTCACGTTGGTCATACAGCTTCCCTGATGAACATAAAAGGCAACACTTTCCTATTATTGTGCTTTGGTTGACACACTGCCTCTGCAACATGAATAGATTTCTTCTATTTAGTGAAACATTATGTTAATGATTGGACAGAGTAATTAATAACAAATCAGATTAAATTTTCATGTCTCTATACAAGCCAAAGAGAAATTATCCCCATTAACCTGATCAGCACAAACTGTCATACTAGATTAGAAGAGCTCCAGTTTCAATTTATACTTTAACCTCCACCGTTTTGGCAGATGCCTTGCTGTTACCTCAGCGGCTCCTCAGGAGAGAGGGAGAGGAAACAGGGGATGGGTAAGTCAGGGGCTGAAAGAAGGAAAATGGGCTTCAGCCTTGGCCTGAAAGAAGCTTGCCAACAGTACCAGTAACCCATCCACATTAGCATTTCTATATAAAGGAACCAGGCTAGGAAGTGGGGGAAGGCTGGATGGTTCTTAGAGCAGTGATACTAATTGAGAAAAGTTATAATTGTGTTCCAGAGCAGTATATCTAGAAGTAGAAATCCAGAGAGAGGGCCTAGAGACAGATTTCAGGACCTTAGGAACAGAGGACTGCCAAGAATTAGACAGGTATCAGGAACCCAGTCAATTGAATTGGGGTTTTGAGGGCATTCTGGCAGGGGCTCCAAGATTTCTAAACTTTTTTTCAAGATTTTATTTATTTATTTGACAGCGAGAGAGTGAGAGAGCACAAGCAGGGGGAGCGGCAGAGGGAGAGGGAGAACCAGGTTCCCCGCTGATCAGGAAGCCCGATGTGGGACTCAATATCAGGACTCTGAGATCATGACCTGAGCCCAAGGCAGATGCTTAACTGACTGAGCCACCCAGGCACCCCAGATTTCTAAACTTTAACATCTTCTTTCTTCTTCTTCTCAAGCTCTTCAGGCTCCTCAAATTTACCTTCTATGTCCAGCTTCACCTGTAGGGCAAGATCATTGCTGGCATAAAAATGAATGAAGGCGCAAAGTCTGGGGACATGGTGTCTGGTCTCACTACTCTTCCAGTTGATCAAGATTGGAGTTTAATAAAGCTGATATCAAACTGTATTTCACACTACTACTAAAGTAATAGGGATTGTGTGACAAACCCATCAGAATTTATACATCCAAATGAGACTTATCCCCTTCACAGAAGTCCACTATTGACACTAAAAACAAAATCACTGGAACTTCCTTTTTGAGTATTTACTTTATAATCTTAGACACATTTTTTTTATTTCCTCAGCTGAGGTTAACTTTTTCATTTTTTGAGGATGCATTTGCATTCTACAAATGGTGAAAATTTTTCTGAGCTTGGTGATAAATGACTCTGGAGTCTAAGCTGAGTGGTACCATTCAAATAAGTTAGATCCAGACAAACAGGCAGGGCTTACATAAGCTCTAAGTGGGGCCTAAGCATTATGGAGCTAGCTCAAGCAGGTGACCAAAGTGTCAGGGAGCCCTGATAGTGACAATAGTGTCAAGGCAAGAAATAGGTAGAAAGTATCCAGGAATCCCAAGAACAGATAGAAGTATAGTATTAAAATAAGGATTAGAAGGGCCTGAAGAGAGGCAAATCAGAACACTACTTTCACAGGGAATGGATTATCAGTTGGGAAACCAAAGACGAGATTTGGATTCTAGAAGAGAGTTACAGGAAATGAAGTAGGACCCTAAGTAAGTTTATGGGATGACAAAGTCAGAGGAAACCTGAGTTTCTAGGATTTCCCCTGTGCAAAACTAGGGTTGTTCCAAGAACCAAGGACAGAGTTTAAACCACAGGAATTTTTGAATGCCCTCAGCACAACTAAAATTGCGAAAGTGATTTACCAACTATGGTCCTGTTGTGGCTAAAAAGCCAATCATAGGGACGCTTGGATGGCTCAGTAGGTTAAGCATCTGCCTTCAGCTCAGGTCATGATCCCGGAGTCCTGGGATTGAGTCCCACATCCACAACGGGCTCCCTGCTCTGCAGGGAGTCTGCTTCTCTCTCCCCCTGCTTGTGCTCTCTCTGACAAATAAATAAATAAAATTTTAAAAAAGAAAAAGCCAATCACAGAATTCCTCCAGTGCTTTAGAATTCTTATCCTATTAGCCTGATTGACTGCCTTTGAGAAGTGAATTCTACACGGATAGTATCATTGCTAGCAGAACAACACGAGCCCATTATCTTCATCCATAGTCAGATTCTGCACCCATCTTAGGGTCTCTGGCATGCTACAGTTTGCCTCTGAAGATTTCATCATTTGTTTCTTGGTCATATTAGAAAGCCCATTTTCTACCCTGGTTACTATTCTGCTTGAGAACACCTTGTTTTGTCAAGTTTCCCTTAAAAGTTCAAAACAAATGTCAAGTCCTTCCTGTTTTCATTCATCACTCAAAATGCATTGACTTCTCAGAAACTTTGCTTGTGTTTAGGGTTTCTTCCAGAACAAGCTAGCTTCTTCCTCCAAATTGGATTCTTCAGCCATCATTCTCACACTTGCAAGGCATTAAGACATTTAATGAAGCAAATCTCTGACCTTTTCAATATTTCCATCAATCCTGTGGATGATGAGATGACCAATTCATGCATCATCAAGGACACTGTTCCTAAACCTTTCCTGGCAGTCCCAATTCCTGCTCATGATATTATTCGGCCCCTCATAAGTATCTCTTAACACATAAAGTATCTCACTTGCAAATTCATTTCACACAACATTTGATATTGATCCTTTGCTCTAAACAATAGCCACTCGTTTTTTCAGTGACATGAAAGTAGCATGCACTGCACTGCTGATGCTAGCTAGTGGAGATTGATTGGTCGATGTTGTCAATTTTGCTCCTGAAAGTTAAAACATGTTGCCAGTCTGACCTTGGTCCCAGTTCCAAATGTTGAGTAACAACTTCTCTTTGGGTTGTATAGACCTGGCCTCAAGGACGATTGTTTTAGAAATCAAGACACTTATATTGTCCACTTATATTGTCCTTTCTCTTTCATATATTTTGTAATCATCATCCTAGCCAGGACTAGATGAAGGTCATTGCCTCGTGGGTTTGGAGGGAGATAAGTAGGGTTTGGAAGGGTCCCTTGACATGAGTCTCAGCTTAGTTAATGACATATACCTGTTATAGTACCCTACAGTATTTGTTTCATCCCATCTCTTAAGAAGCTACAGCATATGGTAGTGGTTAAGATAGTAGGCTGTGGAGTTAGAACTGGGTTTGAAACCCAATTTGACCACTCACTAACTTGGTCAAGTGAATCACTTTCACAAAACTGCTGTTTCCTTATTTACACAATGGAAATGACATCTACCTGCAAGGTTCATGAGGCCTAGATGAAATAACACAGGCAAAAAACTTAGCATGATACTGGCACATATTGAGCTACCTCTATTATTAGTGGGAAGACCAATCTGACTTAGTAAAAACTCAGAATATCTTTCAAAACTATAAGGTAATTCCTCCACTAATATTGACTCTTCTTGCTTAGAAATTTCCTTCAACCCTTTGAAGGCACCTGGGTGGCTGTCATTTAAGTGGCCGACTCTTGATTTTGGCTCAGGTCGTGAGATTGAGCCCCGAGTTAGGCTCCACACTGGGCATGGAGCCTGCTTAAGATTCTCTCTCTCCTTCTCCCTCTGCCCTTCCACCACTGTGCATGCTCTCTCTCTAAGAAAGAAAGAAAGAAAGAAAGAAAGAAAGAAAGAAAGAAAGAAAGAAAGAAAGAAAAATTTCCTTCACAGAGTAATTTCAGAAACACATTCTATTCCCGTCATGCTTCAAGAGAAGGCTGTGACTCAGGCTTGTGGGACATATTTCTGTCTTCCTGAGATATGACCACCACCAGTTATTCTTGAGCTAAAGACACTCTGGATCCTTAACTTCCCCTGCTAACATGGCCTTGGTTCTCTCTTTTTTTCAGCTGCCACTTCGACTACGCAAGGACTGAGAGCTTCCATGAATTCTCTATGTTTCTATGTACCAGGCTGACTTTATGCAAATGAACTTTCTTGTCAATGGATTGATTGAGGTATTATTCTTTGCTATTGTTCCTTCCAAATATGTACAGTGAATTGTATTACGGAATAGATCGCTTAATGGGATCCATATTAATAGAAAAGTATAGTCAAGTTTCACATGTAAATGAAACATGCATTAATTACCCTTATGATTCTGTTTAAGGTATTAATTTACCAAACACATCCTTTCTTTTTGTAGCATTTACATTATGTGTATTAACCCCAACTATGATGATATATCACTTATCTGAAAGTTCTCTTCCTGGAAACCATAATTGTCTAGTACTCTCAGAGCTAAAAAACTAAGACTTAACCTTTAAAAATCTTAGAGCAGACAGAAGAGATGATATAAAATCTATACACCAAAACTCATGCAGAGTACTTATAGAAAAACTCCTAAGGCTCTCAATCTTACTTTATACACAATTGTAACTCGGCTTGGTTTCTGAGTTCAGAATAGAATTGAAAATGTCAAAGGGCTACTGGAGGCATAAACAACATTATCAGCAAGCAAAGACTTTGGAAAGAAGACAGGATAGTTCTTAAAAAAATGGACAGCTTGGGGCCATTTATTGGATGATTAAACAGTCTGATCCACCTCAACATAACTCGTAAGGACACCCCTTACATCCCAGCCCAACTCAATGATTAGTGTCTGTAAAGATGGCTGGAATCAACCTGAAAAGGGCAAATTATGTCAGGTTCACTTGGCATGAAAAGACAGAGACCTATCTATTTGAAACAATTACAAAGAAAAGGACTTGGATACTGCAAAGACACTTCTATTATTTGGACATGCACTTGCAAACATTTCCTTCCTGGCCAATGCCAAACAGATCAGATGTTAATGTATCTGCCAACCAAGGCATGTCACACTAGGTTCTGCCAGGCTGGTTTCAATAAACAGATAGGGTTTGTGGTAAGCACATTGTGTGTATGTAAGTGAAACAGATGCTTGTGAAACAGTCTGAAACAGTCTCTCTCCCCTCCCTGAAGTGGAACACTTGTGATTACCACCAGCCTAGAAGGTGTCGGAGTTATTTACAACTTTGAGCTCATGAGGTGGCTGTTTTGCTGCAGGTATGTGGGGGGTGAGGGGTGGGGAGGATGGGATTGTTCTCCAGGAATGAGCCCTGAAGCTCCAGAGAGTTTATTAACACTGCCCTTTAGACAAAAACTATGGCTTGGGGCTGGCCATTTTGCCACACCACATTCCAGAAGAAATGTGCCTTAGCAAAAAGGAAGATATTGATAAGGAAAAGTTATTTTTCCAGGTTTCTAATGAAGTCAGGGAAATTTCTCTCACCTTGTTACCAATAATAAACATGTGAGGGTGGGGGCAGGGGGGAAATGCAAAATAATGGCCTCCCAAGGAGCTGTTTTGCACTTGCTTTTAATAACTCCCCCTGAGCCTATCTCCCAGAGAAGTTCTTTATAGTTAAAATGCCTTCTTCAACTAAGTCAGGTGCGACCAATTAAAACTACCAACTCTGCAGTGAATAAGGTTCTAACTCCTTAATCCCAACAATTAGTGTGCAAAAAAGGAATGAAAATGACGAAAGAAGCAAGCTATTGGCTGTAAAAAAAGGAGCCACTTACAAACCTTGCTGCAAGGAGGGAATAGGTTGCCTGTAAGTAACTGTACTGTGTCTGTATCTATAATACGGCTTGTGTGTGCATCTTATATAGACATATGAAATATGGTGTGTGTATATATTCATACCTATATATATATATATAGGTAATATAAGTATCTGTGTAAATAGGGTACTTAATACTGGGACTGTTTAGTGGAGGGATAGAGTCCAGTACACTTCAGCATAGCTCCTAATAACACCCTATGTCTCAGCCAGCCCCCAATAATGAGTGTCCATAAAGATGGCTTGGAATCATCCAGAAAAAGTTAAATTGTATCAGATTCAGTTGGTATAAGAAGACAGAAAACTATCTGTTTGAAATGATCACAATGAAAGAGACTTTGTTCCCTTCAAAGGATATTTCTATTATTTGGGACATGCACTTGTAAAGAGCACCTCTTTCCCCGCCAATTGCAAACACATCAGGCATTACAATATCTGCCAATGAAAGCATGTCACACTAGGTTCTGTCAGTGTGGTCATGGGTCTGTGTCAGTATTTTGTGTCTATGGGATGTGTGTGTGTGTATGTGTGTGTGCTGGCTCAAGTTGGGTGTGTTTGTGCATGTAGGAATGGGTGGATATGAGGGGGTGTACTTTTTTTTTGAGGGGATGTACTTTTTAAATGAGTTCAATCTAGTACACATGGTTTCTGCTCAGCATCTTGCCTTGACTATCATTCTTTCTAATTTCCTGTTCTGGTGCCCTAGTTTGCATTTTTCAATGGGGATCCCATGGGTCACGTTTGGCCCTGTTGGAGATCACTCAGATTATCTGACCCTGCCCACCTGTTGAGCCAGCAACCCCATTGCCACATCCTGTAGCCTCAACTGCATCCTCTTGCCAAAGCTGCCACCTGTTCTTTGGTCCATTCTGGCCAGAGCTACTTCCTTAAAACTGACCTATTGACCCTGCTTAAGCACTAGTCCTGGCAGAACCAGGGGCAGAAGCAAGGTGACAAGGTTGGACTGCAGGATTTTGTACAATGTAAACCAGGCTCCCTTGGGGACAGTGAGAACCTGAAGGCATGAGAGGCTGCCCGATGGGACTGCCAATTTTGGGTGGGAGGAAGCGTACTGGGAGTTCCCAGAGTCCTTGATCAAAGAGAAAACCAAGTGGAGAAATGAAATGAGAGCCAAGGGTGGAGGGTGCTGGGTCATCAGTGACAGGAAGGAAGAAGAGAGAAGAGGAAAAGCAAAATACGGAGTGTGCTGAATATCACTCCAAAGAGAACCAGGGAGTCCCAATGCTTCCCTAGGAACACACCAGACAGCCATTTATTGAGAGACTACTATATGCCAAGCACTTGCCAGGCACTGGGCATATATCTCAGTAAACAGGACATAGCTCCTTCTCTCAAGGAGCTCACTGCATATTTGAGGAGATAAGAAGAAAGTTCTTTTTCATATTTGTGTGTGAAAAGTTCCATAGTAGATGTAAGAGAAGGCTTCCTGGAAAAAAAAAAAAAAGGATTTAGGCAGGTGAATAGTGGGGAAGGGAATGAATATTTAAAGGCCAGTCACTTGGCTTCAGGATAAAATCCAAATTCTGTGGCCTGGAATAGAGGCCCTTCATGAGCTGTCTCCAGCTTCTTGGGTCTCAGTTGTCACCACCATGCCCACACAGTCCACATGAAGCCACACTGGATTACTTGCAATAGTTTGGACATGTACACTCTCTTTCACTTCCAAACCACTGCAAGTGATGGTCACTTTACATAAAATGGTCTCTCCAGGCCCATCCATGCAATCCTGCTTATTTATCTTGTCTTGGCTCAAATAACATCTCCACTGGGAAGTCTTCCCTTAACCTGACCAAACCCCCTCCCTCAGACTGGTTTGGATGCCTGTATGAGTTTGCTAGGCCTGCCATAATAAAGTACCACAAACTGAGTCATCTAAACAACAAAAGTTTACTTCCTCACAGTTCTGGAGCCCAGAAGTCCAGGATCGAGTCAGCATTGATTTCTTCTGAGGGCAGTGAGGAAGAATCTGTCCCAGGTCTCTCTCCTAGCTTCTGGTGGTTTGCTGGCAATCTTTGGCATGTCTTGGCTTGCAGACATAGCATTCCAATCTCTGCCTCCATCTTCACATGGAGGTGTCTTCACATGTCTTGGTGTCTAAATTTCCCCTTTTAATAAGGATACCAGTCATATTAAATTGGTACCTACCTTAATGACCTCATTTTAACTTGGGCACCTTTATAAAGACCCTATCCAAATAAGGTCACATGCTGAGGTACTGGGTATTAGGACTCCAAAATATATCTTTCTTTGGGGGACAAAATTCAACCCATAACAATGACTCTCCCCAGTACTGACATAGGATACTGTAATTGTCAGAGCATTAATCAACCTGATTATAATTGTCTGTTTACTTGCATGTCTTTTTCACCAAACTGTGAGCTCCATGAAGGCAGAGATGATGCTTTCTTCATTGTCATAACCCTAGTACTTGAAACAAAATCAAGCACACAGTAGGTATTCCATACGTATTTGTCACAGTATAAGTGTCATTCCTTTGATCAGGGGCCACTCCCTTCGCATGTGCTCTGGACCTTGGACCTTCCAACCTTTGCAGGGGCCATAAAACGCTGTATCCCCATGGTCTCCTGCATCTTCAATTTCTCCATTTCTAATCAATTCTTCTTCCTAATGGTATTCAAACATTTTCTATTCTTTCACATTGTAAGAATAAACATCTTTCCTTAAGCTTTCTGTTCCAGCTCTTACCAAATCTATTTCTTTTCAGAGCCAGGCTTCTCCAAAGAATTATCTACACAGTGTTATCTACACTTTTTATTCACTCCTGTATCTCACTGCAGTGTGGCTTCTGCACCCATTGCTCTACCAAAAATTCTGTTAGTGAGGTCATCACTATACTCCATGTCATCAGATACAATGGACTCTTTTCTGTCCTCAGCTTGCTCCTCCTCTCAGCAGCCTTTAGTATAGTTTACCAGCCTTTCCTCCCTAAACAATTCTTTCCTCAAAAAAAGAATTTCTCTTCCCTCTACTTGCATGTATGGATTTTCTCTTATCTATCCCTCCTCAGTCTTATTTACTGGTTATTCTTCCCCTATGTGACCTCTAAATGGTGGAATTCCCAGGGCTCCATTCTGAGTTCTCTTCTTCTAAACTGCTTCTCTACATGATTTCACCCATTCCAGGCTTTTAAATGCCATCTACATGCTGATGGCTTCCAAATTCATATTTCTAGCCCAGATATCTCTTCTGAGTTTCAGACCAGTATATTTAACTACCTAGTTAACATCCACTGCTATATCAGAATAATGTCATACAAAACTGATCATCATTTCTCTTCTTCCACAAATGTGGAGCTATTCCAAGGCTCTCCCATCCCAGTGAATGGCCCAAGCACATATTCAACTCACAACCCAGTAACCTGAGAGTTATTACTGATGCCTTCCTCTATAATCCATCACCAAAACCTATCATTTCTACCTCTGAAAATATAGAGTTCAATTCATTTCTCCCCATCTCTGCAACTACTCTCCTAGTCCACACTACCATCATCTCTCACTGTGTAACATTTGTAATAGTGCCCTAATTGGCTTCTCAATGTCTATTAGCCCCCAGTACTATTAAAAGTCATTCTGTACATATCAGCCAGAGTGATTTTAAAACATAAAATGGATCATGTCACTCTCCTAAAAACCCTTCAAAGAGTTCCAATCTTACTTACAGTGAAATCCAGTGAGACCTTGGAGATCTGGTTCCTGCCTACGTTCCCAGCCCCATCTACCACATTCTTCCCCTTGGTCACCACATTGTAACCACACTAGCCTTTTCTCTGATCCCAAACACTTCAAGGTCTTTATCACTGCAGGACCTTGCTGTGGGCTAATCTCTCTTTTGAAATCCTTCCCTCCCCTACCCCACCTTATTACCTATCTTTGCCTGGCTTATTCCTACTCATCTTTCTGGTCTCTGTTCAAATGTCATATCTTCAGAGAAGTCTTTTATGATACTTCCAACCCAATCCAAATTAGTTATCCTTGTTGTATGCCTTCCCAGCAGACTGGTTTTCCTTCACAGCATTTGTCATAGCATCAAATTATGGAGGAATCATCAGTAAGTATATAGGTGGTACTTGAGGTGAAGGAAATAATAATCTACTAGGGAAGGAAGACATATAACCATTCAGCTAGTCACTCAGCAAGTATTCCTTGGGTGTCTCCTATGCCAAGCATTCTTCTAGGCACTGAAGATGCAGTGGCAAACTGCCAGATAATGTGATTACTGCTAAAACATAAGTCCACAATGAGTCCATGGAGACACAGGAGAGTATCCCTTCATTCAATGTGTTGGATGGAAGAAAATGATCAGGTAAGTCTTTCTAGTGAGGATGATAATGCATGCAAAATATGAAGGGGCATTATCTAGGTGAAAAACAAATATGGGCAGGATCTTCCAGGCAAAGGTCATGAGTAATGATGCAGAGGTGTGATATGGTAAACTGAGATGGAGCCTGGTGGGAGATGAGAGTGGGGAGGGAGGCAGAAGCAGGGTCATGGAAGACCTTGATTTCCATGCTGACGAGCTCAGATTTTATCCTTTGAAGATAGGTCTGCTGCATGTAGTGCACTATGTTGGGTACTTGAGTGTACAGCTAGAAAGGACTTTCTGTCTCTGTCCTTGAAGGATTTATAATCTCACTAGAAAGATAGGGCATATACATAAAACATAAAGAGCAGTGAATGCTACTTGTCAAATGAAGAGAAATAAACAATTTCTCAGGGGAAGAAATGACATGAACAGGACAGTCAGGGAGAGAGAAGGTAGGACTTGAGTTGGTTAAAGGAAAAAATGGGGCAAATTTATCTAACTAAGCAAGGGACATTCTGAGCATTTGTGTTTGTTCATATGTCCTACTAAATGCTTTGTTAGGTCTTTACATTAGGTTATTTCATATTAATTATATAGTTACTTTTAAAATTAAGGGAAATAAGAATATTGGGATTTTATATGCAGAGATTCTCTTTATAGACAGTGATTTCAAGAATTATGTAGTCTATAATGTAAAAAAAAACATAAATTCTGAGCGATTTGAACACCAAGGTCACCAAGGCTATAATATCTTTGAGGTCAGAAGCTGTATCTATATTGTTCACTATTCTATTCCTAGCACTACCACAATCAATGCCTGGATAATATTAGGCTCTCAGTAAATATTTTTTCAATAAATATGTTTCATTCAATAAATATTCAATAAATACTTTTTATTCAATAGGCAAATACATGTATTCTCTCCCTTATCACAGCAGAATCTTTTTTGCTTTCCCTCTCTCTTGAAGTGTAGCTTGAATATACCAGTTGATAATGTTAAGTAGCTGGCAACAGATACAAAAATAAGAAACAAAAGCACAAGTGAGGCCAGCAAGGCAAACTCAGGTACACAACAGAAGGAGGATCTGGGAGGGGAGCAGAAAGAACAAAATGAAAACACAGTGGGTAGCTGTAAATGCTAGAGAAAATTCAACTTAAAAAAGAATGCCTTGAGGCAATCCACATGTCTAACAAATTGTGTTTAATGCACATTTCTCTAAAACTAGTCTTCTAGGGGGTTTCCACATATTTTATTAGATTCCACCTTTATCTTTTTTTAATCTTATAGGGATAGCACGGTTTTCACTCCTCCTCCAATCCCAAATCTCCCAGTCTCATTTATAACACACACACACACAAACACACACACACACACACACACACACACACACAGGAAATTGAAGACAACTAAAGCACACTTGCCAATACCTACTTTCAGGATTGAGCTTTTTGGGGGGATTATATGAAGCAACTATTTATTTTTTATACCAGAATTGTTCCACTCCTAGGAGGTGCTCCTCCCCTCTCACAGTACAAATATATATGCTCAAGGAAAACTAGATAATTTCAAGGACATCAAGACAAATCTACTAACTCTTCCCCCAAATCAGCTAAATAGATGATTTAAAGGAAAAAATGAGTCAAATTTAGCTAACTAAGCAAGGGACATTCTGAGCTTTGTGTTTGTTCATACGTCCTACTAAATGCTTTGTTAGGTCTTTACATTAGGTTATTTCATATTAATTATATAATTACTTTTAAAATGAAGGAAAATAAGAATATTGGGATTTTATATGCAGAGATTCTCTTTATAGACAGTGCTTTCAAGAATTATGTAGTCTATAATGTAAAAAAACAAATTCTGAGCGATATTTTACTTTATAAATATTATAATCTATCCTATGCTTTCCTAATCAGCCTGAGAGTTCCCTGAGGATGAGGACAGACAGTGCCTTAACCTTCAGACTGCCATCATTTTTGTCGATTGAATGGAACTCATCATTGTAGGATCAAATCCTCAGCTTCCTCAGGGCCTCCTTGACATCTTTGTTTTTGAGGCTATAGATAAGGGGGTTACACGTGGGAGTGACAACAGTATAGAGCAAGGAGAAGGTTTTGTTGAAAACTGGCACCTGACCAGCCAAGGGCACAGCATAGACCAGGATCAAGGTCCCATAAAACAAGGTCACAACCACTAGATGAGAAGAACATGTAGAGAATGCCTTCTGCCTACCAGTCATGGAAGGCATATGCAAGACCACGGAAAGAATCTTCCAGTAGGAGGTTAGGGTTAGTCCAAAGGGGGCCAAAGTCACCAGCACCATTAGACTCATGCAGACTAGGTTGACCAGTCGGGGATCTGAGCAGGAGAGCTTCTGCAGAGGTTTCAAGTCACAGAAGAAATGGTCAATCTCATTGCTACCACAGAAGGTCAAACTGGTTACCATAGCAGCCTGGAATGCAGCTGCCACTGTGAAGCCACTAAACCATGAACCAATTACTAGCCACACACATATGGTTCCATGCATCAGTGTTGGATAGTGCAAGGGCTGGCAGACAGCCAGGTAGCAGTCATATGACATCACTGCCAGAAGACAGCATTCAGTGCTGCCCAGAGTCCCAAAGAAGTAGAGCTGCATAACACAACCTACCATGGAGAGCACTCTGTTCTTTCTCAATAAGTCCACCAGCATCCTGGGCACAATGTTGGATGTATAACAGACCTCTAGGCATGAGAGGTTCACCAGAGAGAAGTACATTGGTGTCTGGAGTCTCCGATGAGTGCTCACCAGGGCCACGAGAAAAAGATTCCCAGATATGGTGGCTAGGTAGACAATGCCAAACACCAGGAAGAGCAAGGGACCCAATTCCTTGAGGTCTCCAAACCCTAGTATGATGAACTCAGTCACCGTCATAGTGGTATTTCCTGGCCCCACAGAAGTCAGAAGTTCCTGGGGAAGTGTCAGTTTCTCCATCCTATTATATCAAATCCCTCAGCCACTAAGGTTTTCTACATAGTCCAATGATTTCTGCACTGACGAGGGCATTTCTTAGGGATTGGTTCTCATGGTAGCCAGTTAAATTTGCCCTCAGAAAAGCTGTTTTACTGAAATCAGTTGAACCTGTCATTTGGTCAGGGGTGAAATAGAATGAGGAGACTAAATGGTAGAAGGAATGGCTCAGTGAAAATTTATACCCATCCTTTAGGGAATAATCCAGAACACAACCATACTGGTAGCAGGTCAAGACCCCCAAATTCACATTTAAAGGAGGCATGTAAAGCCTATGCTTGGCATCCTTGGTGCCATTTTGGACAGAAGAAATTCCCAAGGAAAATGCTTACTAAATGTTGACAATTCAAAGAAATGACAAGCCAGATAGCAAATCATATTTATGACCTTCTTTACCAGAGCATGAAATGGGAGCTGAAATGCCAGGACTGAGGCAAAGAACCATTCCATTGATGGTACAGGGCCATCCATGCTTGTTTGGTAGTGACATCCATGAAATTGCAGAATGGTAGTTTCTGGAGAGAGCAGATTCTGGAAAAACAGGCTTACATTCTAAAACAGAATATAGATTTCTTACACACATCTGAATGCACATACACACATGCACACACATCCATCTGGATCTACACGGTCAGGTATAGATAGTCACACATGCTATCATCTTTTACATCACTTTTAAAATTTGGTTTTCCCAGAGCAGTCTTCTAGAAGTGAAATATTTGCTCCATGGGTCTTTGCCTACAATTCAGATATGCTGGCATTAGGCAGGTAGCAATGGCCATGGGTTAGATCACAAGGCCCAAATAACAAGGCTTTCCATATACATCATGGGCAGTGGAAGATAAATTAGCATGTTTTTCTCATTCAGTTGTTTCATTGGTCTGTTTTGTGAGGCAGTGTAGTATAATGATTAAACACGGGAACGCCAGTGCTAGACTGCCTAGGATCATCTCCCAGCCTCTCCATTTACTGGCTGTGTGACCTTGGGCAAGTTACTTAGGCTTCCTGGGCCTAAGTTTCTCATCCAAAAAAATGAGGATAATAGTAACTCCTCGCAGTATTGTTTTGAAAAGTAAATACATGTAATTAAAACTGCCTGACACATAGTAAGCACTAAATAAACATTAAAATTTTTTCTTTACAAAATAAAATTCTTTGTGAAAACAGCCCCACAGAAGCATTAACCAACATTACTAATCACTATACTTAAATAAGATAAAGCAATATAAATGTATGGGAGGAAATCATACAGCTCTCATTACTTCTTAATTGCTACCTATCACCACTTAATTTAACTTAAAGATAATTGACGATAACACTCATATCTATTTATAGAGTTATGTAAGGATTAGATGAGATTATGAATATAAAGTGCCTGCCGCATAGAAAATGGTCACTAAATCATGGCTAATAATAGTACAAATAACAATTTACCTGAAGTCATCAAGCATGAGCTGACATTCATGGTTCCATGTGCCTCCAACATTTATGGTCTTTCCACCATATGAACCGACTCTACTGCCTGCTATTATTTACACATTCATGTGTATATGTCTTCATTTTTGTCTCTATGTGAAAGGTTTTTGGAATTCTGTCGAAAAGGATTAAAGACAAATGCTCCACCATGATCTAGTATCTTTAAACCAGACTTCTTCTGATACATCTACTTTGCACCAGGTACCCACCACGCCTAAGCCATGGACACCCATACTTTCTTGGCTCCTTTGGCTCCAGTTCCTGCCCAGCTTCCTTTGAAGGAAAACTCAGGGCTTTTCCTGGGTGTTCTCAGCCCAGCTTCCCACCTGTTCCTCAAGAGCTATGGCCCAAAATCATTCTCCTTAATTTCTCCAATATTGCAGCCATCTTTAACTACTTTTTTAAATGAATCCTTACCCCAACTCTATCACTGCCTTCCCTTCTTTCCTGATTTACTTTTTATTTATAGCCCCTATTGCCTCTAACATAAAATATATTTTGTTTAACTCCTTCCTAATAGTCTGTCTCATTTAATGTAGGCTTTACAAGAGTATCGATTTCCTCTCTTTTATTCACCACCGAATCCCAAACACCTAGAACATTTCCTGATGCTGAGTGGACACAACAAATATTTGCTGAATGAATTCATAAGTCAATATGACATGATAAATAGTGCTTTTGCTTTGGAGTCAAAGAGAACCACATTGGGATCTTAGCTTTACCATTTCTCAGTGTTTCACCTTGGGCCATTCACTTAACCTCTATGTGCTTCCATCTCCTCATCTGTCACACAAGAATTGTGGCAAAGCCTACTAGGAGACCCCAAATATCCATTTCCTCCTTCTTCTGGAGCAGGAATTGACAAAATTTTTCTTAAAGGCAAGAGTTTTTAGGCTTTGCAGGCCATCTGGTCTTTGCCACAACTGTTGAAAAATGCCATTGTCATGAGAAAGCAGCATAGATAATATATAAATGAATGGGAGTCACTGTATGAAATAAAACTTTATTTACCAAGAAAAAAGTCATTGGGCTTCAAGCTATAGTTCTCCAACTCCTAGAGCTGGATACATGGCTGCCCAGCTAAAGCCCACATTTTCTTTACAGCTTAGTCACGTCAACAGGGTGTGAACTGAATGATGTGTATAATTTTTAGATTGTGCCCTTAAAAGAAAAGCACATTTCCTCACCTTTTCCTTTTTACCCTTCCCACTGGCTGGAATACAGACCTGATAGGAGAATTGGCAGCTACCACTGAGGGCCATGAAATGTAAACTGGGTCTTGCAGGAACAGAGCAACAGCATAGAAGCAGCCTGGATCCTCAACATGGTATACCCTAAGCAGCCTACCTGGTCTTTTCATGGAGATACATACGTTTCTATTTTGTCTAAGTCACTGAAGTTTTTTAGTCTCTTTGTTACAACAGCTTAACCTGTACCTTAACCCATGATAATAACTATCTCCTAGGTTATTGTGATTATTCCACAAGATAATCCATATGAAGTACTTAGCACAATAGCTGGCAAAACATAAATGGCAACTGTCATGATTTCTGTTATTAGTGACTTCATTCCTCATCTCCATTCTTCCCCTTCTCTGGCATTTTTAAATATCTTCTCCTAACCAAATCTTGCTTCCCTCAAGACCCAATGCTCCCTTAAGCCCAATAACTTTTTTTTTTTTACTATTCTGGTTTTTTCAATTTTTTATTTAAATTCAATTTAGTTAACATATAGTGTATTATTAGTTTCAGACGTAGAGTTTGGTAATTCATCAGTTACATATAACACAGTAGTTATACTGTATATATATACCACATCTTTATACATTCATCTGTCATTGGACATCTAAGCTCAACAACTTTGATATGGATTCAACAACTCTCTATCTCCATGGGTTCAACAACTCCCCACTCATTCGGGAAGGGAATTTAAGTGCAAACAACCAGATTTTGCCCTTTTCCTGAATTAAAAGCACAAATAACACATCTGGCTGATTGAGGCCTTGTTCACATTCCTAACAAGCTAGATAAGCAATCTTTAAACTGGAGTATGCATAGCACAAGGCCAGTGGTGCTCAATTAGGGGTGATTCCCCGCCCCCCAGCATTTGGCAATACCTGCAGACATTTCTGGTTGTCACAACTGGAAAAGGGGGCTACTACTGGCAGCCAGTGCTCAGAGGCCAGGGATATTGCTAAATACCCTACAGTGCACAGAACAACCCCTTACAATAAAGCACAGATGCTAATGATGCTGCCCTTGAGGAACCCTGCACTAGAAGTCCACAATGACTTTCCAAGGAGGTATGCAGACAGGGAGAGTTTTAAGAGAATTAACTTCTAACTTATATATGGAGTGTTTTCTAAAACCGATGTCCCATGAATGTGCCTGAGGTTGAAGTGTCCTACTGGTTCCCCTTTCTCACCTCTACTTTCGCAATTACCCTTCTCCTAATTTACAACAGAAAATTCTACCTATTAGGCATCTTGAATCTTACCTTGACTGTAGGCATTTTCTTCTCTAAGGTCCCAGAGTACAGCAGAGCAGAGTGAATAAGATCTTGAAGTTGGAGCATAGTCCCTGGTTCTAATTAATTTTTTGTCACTTACTCATTGTGTAATATTTACTTACTTACTTTGCTTATTTATTTTAACTGGTGGGAAGCTTGTGGTCATAGGGATTTTTTTCAGTTTAAAATTTAATTTTATATACATCTTTCCATAGAGATGTATGATACAATGATTGAGAGAAGTTTCAAGTATAAAAATATGCATGACATTAGGATAAAATTTGGTGGGCAAAGCGAGTGGAAATGTGGGTTCAAAAAGAAAAGGTAATGGTGTGAGATGCCTGTTAGAAAACCTGTGCATTTCTATTTTAATGGGTGACAGTGGATATAAAAATACTCCAGGATTTAGAATTTACCCAGGAGCTAGAGGGTATTATGCTAAGCAAAATAAGTCAGCCAGAGAAAGACAAATACCATATGATTTCACTTATATGTGGAATTTAAGAAACAAAACAGATGAACATAGGGGAAGGGTAGAAAAAATAAAATAAGATTGAAGAAGTGAAAAGACTGAGGCATGAGTTTAATTGTGTTGTAATTTTAACCTGTCAATATTTACAAGGTGTGTTTGCATCTATTAGAACTTGCAATGAAAAATTTCTAGATGTCAGTTTGAAAATGTTCAAGGGGGCAGAGTACAATGCAAAGTTTAAAGAGCTAGATTAGTGCTGAACTCCCTCTGTGTTCTTTCTTGTTTGATGAAAAAACAGAAAGAGGAGAAAAAAAAAAAAAACCCAGTCACACAGAGATGTCATTAAAATGCAGCAGCAAGTCCTAGTGCACAAGACTGGTTTTCTCCGGTCCCCACTCACCCTGCCAGCTAGCTTCCAAGTGTTTTTTTCCCCCTGTTCAAGAAGTTCTTCATGCTCCCTCAGCCTTCCTTTCAAGCCAATACCTAGTTTTTCCCTTTTTATCAAATAATGACTCTCTTAGTCACCGCTGCAGTTCTCCTGGACTTACAGCCTGCCTATGACTCAATGTGCTTTTAGCAAGTGGGCCTCCAGATACAATCCACAATTATCAGGCATAACTTTGAAAAACAATAAAAGAAAAGAGGAAGTTTTAAAACAGCGCTGTAGGGTGGTCCTCACACACACAGACACACACACACACTCACACACACATACAGGCTGTGCTCACAGAGAAGTTCTGGTCCCTATGCCAAGAAAACTACTGGGAAAATGGGCAAGTTGATTAAATGAATTAACTCAGCTGTTTGTTTTCATGCTGGAAATGGCAAAACCTGGCTCTCTCTCTCTTTTATTTTTTTTTTTTTTGATTGTAACTTTTATTGTTTCAGGCAAATTGTGAAACTGCTGTGTGTCCACAGGCTCAGGAAAGTAATTTTCATATGCGCACACAAACATGCATCCGTTCACACAAAACACAGTGTGATCATAGCTGTGATGAGCAAGAAGGGGTGTACTTTATGCTATCCACCAGCCCACACCTACATTTTCACATTGAAATCAGAGAACACAACCTTAAAATAGAAATGGCAATAAAATAGTTCACTCTCATCCACATTGGTTTGCAGAGCATAGTTCTACACTGGATTCTGGCTTGGAAAATGTCTCTTGCCTCACTGGAAGTCAGAGCTGCTATTTGATTCCTCCCTGTTTAAAGACAGCTTCTTTGCACTCTGAAAGAAGTCAAGGAAGAGAATCCTTCCTTAAGCACTCCCTCAAGACCAATAAACAGGTACTGATTTGATTCCCAGCTTATACCATTTTAGTTGTGTGACCTTGAATAATAATCTTTCTGAGCCTCGGTTTCTTCATCTGTAAAATAGGAATAATGTTATGTACCCTAACTAATACACACAATTAGTAATGAGGATTAAATGAGACACACCCATTTAAAAAATTATTTAAGGTATTATATACAAAATACATTAAAATAACAAGTATCAATACTATAGTTGTTGTTATTAGCTCCCAAGACCACATAGTCCACAGCTGATAAGCTCTATCAGAAATAAACCAAAATCAGAATCCCTTTAAATTCTGCCCATTCGTCCCTGGTCTGTTCACTGATTCTATACAACATAGACCCAACTATTTTTCTATATGTAACTGATATCATTTTAATCTGTAGTATCTTCAGATAACTGAAGAGAAATATTGTGATCCCATTCTCCCCCTACACCGAGATTTTCTCTTTTCTGGGCCAAAAGAAAACTAATCAATTCAAAAGCCCTTAAAGAAAAGGAGAAGTACAACATCAGCACACTCACACTTCTGTTCTCAACATTATTGTTTACTTGACTGATGGATACCATCCCCTTTGGAGGTTAACACATGGAAATGTTTGTTGAGTCTGGAAAAGTGAAAGATGTTTCAGTTTGCTCTTTTATTCTCAATACTAGTCAGCACGTAATACCCTTTTGATGTACTCATGAATAAGTGGATGAAAATCTGTCATAGGTTTTATTTTTCCTCAGCATAATGGCCTGAAGCTCCCAAGTCCTGCCCCATGGCTCCAGCATGATGAGCCCCAGAATCCTGAGCCCTGATTTCCAGCCCACATTCACAGAACACCTGGCTTTGCCCCTCTATTCCTTCAAGAGGGTATTTCACAAACTTTTGGGAGACTGATGGTACCCTGGGGCCATCCAGGCCAGTGTCAGTAACTGATGCCAAGATGAGTAATTTTTTTCTTTTGCAAGGGAGAGGGTTTTTGGTGGGAATCAGTAGCTTAGCCCTAATTTCTCTTTTAGACAAAGCAAGTGGATTGACTATCTTACTTGTTTATTAGGTGTTAATGCTGCAGCCTCAACTCCAGATCAGTTGACTAAGGAAAAATGAGCTCTTCAAAGCCAAAGGAAGACACTTTTATGGGGCCAACTAGAAAGAAGAGTTTTGTGTGTTTATTTTCTTTTTGTTTTTTTTGTTTGTTTGGTGTTTTGTTCTTCTTCGTGATTCTGTTTCTTTGTTTGCTTAGTTTTAATTATACACACATCGCCTCTTCCATAATTTGGGGGAGCATAGCGAGCAGGAGATGCCATGAGCTGGTTATGAGGTTATGTCAGAGGCAAGAAGTCAGTACCTCTGGTCCCACCCTAGTCCTACTTCTCTGCCACCTCAACCTGATCAGCTCCAGTCGAAAAATCATCCTTTTGTCTAAGGTCGTACATCCTACAAGTTGAAGAAAAGGGAGAAAACTCACATATAAGGAGTTGTATATAACACAACTTAAAACACAACTAAGGAGCTATCTCTCTCCGAAAACCAGATCAAGTACCTCCTAGAACATCATAAATTGTCAACTCCATGAGAATAGGGGCAGTGTCTGTCTTGATTATGCTGCACCCCAATGCCTAACAGAGTGCCTAGGCTTTTAGTATGCACTAAGTAAGTATTTCAGGGAGGAAGGATATAAAAAGAAGGAAGGAAGATTCTAAGAAATATATCTAAAGAAGAAATAGTGCTGGAATAAGGTATTCTAGAACTCTAAGGTACTGGAGGTAAAAGGGATCATAAGAGACCACTGGTGTCTAGCCCTCCACATTCACACAAGAGATTTTCTGAACCACTCATCATTCCATTTTTGAGAATTCATCAGACAAAAGCCCCTATGGCTCTCTTTGCCTCCCATTTTTATTGCTGCAAAGTCTTGCTCACACAATGGTCTGTAACTTATTGAAAATTTCCAGATTATACATCCAGGTTCACTATTCCCACCTGAGCT
The DNA here is from genome assembly GCF_004348235.1 of Phoca vitulina. Taxonomy (NCBI): domain Eukaryota; kingdom Metazoa; phylum Chordata; class Mammalia; order Carnivora; family Phocidae; genus Phoca; species Phoca vitulina. Next base: position 14,321,714 of record NW_022589742.1, read on the forward strand.
ATCAATGTGCTACTTAGGAAATTTACCTGTATTAATTTAGTCTCCAGAGCAGCCATACAACTGGTCAATTTTCAAAAGAAAAAGAATTCAGTCAACCTAGTTCTATTCCCTTCTCCCTATTTGCTTGAATATGCATGGCACCTAGATAAATCTCTCTATATAACAGACAGTCTGGTTTATTTAGAGACAAGGAAAGGTTCTTGTAAAATTCTGATTATTTGAGACAAACTGAGAAAGTTTAATATACTCTGCTTTTAGTGGGGAAAAAAAATAAAAGCCACCACAATTAAAATTACAAAGATTTTCAAGGGCTCTTTTGCATTCAAATGACACTCAGCCCAGTTTCCTATATCTTGTACAGCTTTGTTACCATTTGGATAATGGTAAAAAAAAAGGGGGGAGGGTATGAATAATCCTTGTATGGACTTTAAAAAGCCTCCATGCATCAGGATTCAAGATGATCCCAGATTTTCCATAGTAATTCAAGCAACGTGGACACGGACACCTTCGAAAGATTTTAAAAATGGGGTTTGAAATCAAGAAAGTTCTCAGCCCACCCTTCAGAGATCTGGAATACTTTATGAGACAGGATACCAAATTCCTTAACCATTCTGCAGTGGTTTTGTCACATCATTATTATTGTAGAGCTAAGGGTGGTGGTGGTAGTGGCTGTGGCAGCGACAGCTGTTAACACTTACTGAGCCCTCGCCACATGGTGAACGCTGTGCTAAAGCTTGTAGATGGATTAGTTTATTCATAAATTATCTTATTTAATCCTCAGAACAACCCTATCAGGTAAGTACTAATATTATATTTACTTTGCAGATGATGGAACTAAGGAAAAAAGATGTTAAGCAACTTGTCCATGGTTACTAACAGGGCGATTCAGAGGAAATTAAGCTGGCCTGTGACCACAGATCAGATTTCACTTTGGCAGGAAGCTCTCTACCCCAATCACAATTAGAGCCCACTCTTTGGCCCTCTCCAAATCGTATGCTAACACACAAATTAGTAGAGATTATATGGTACATTGGGAAACAAGGTAAGAAGCCACGTTAGAGTCAGAGGAACTCAACCCAACCAATCCCCAGTTCTATAAACTTAGATCAAATACTTTCTCCTCATGGTGAGTAAAGAACAGCATTTTGGGATGCTAAAGAAAGCATGACATCAACATGTAAAACTATAATTTATATGAAAACACTTTTCTAATGATTGTTACATTTTGAAATATCAAATTAATCTATTCATAACTCACTATAATAAGGAAGAATTAGGCAAGCACTTTATATCAACTCTGTGACCTTTTGTCATCTTATTAAAATCAACATAATTCTGATTATAGTCCAGGTGTCCAGGCTACCTTCTAAACTGATATAAGATTAGCACCTCAGTCTTTAAAATATTCACATAGTTCATGCAAAAGCACGATTGTTGGCAGGATAATAATTGGCTTAATTAAGGAAAAGGAGGGGAAGGAAACAAACATCTATTGACCACCTGCATCATATTGTACTAGGTGCCTCCACATATATTATCTCATTATGATGATAATACATATCTCACATGGTTATTCTGAGGATTAAACAAGCCCACATCCTTGGAGGGGAGGCAGAGAAAGGGACCTAGTGTTATAAATCATGTACCATGTTCCAGGTCCTGTGCAGTGTCCCATCACATATATTATTTCCTTTAATCTTCACAGTGGCCCTACACACCTGGCCTTGCCATCCAGATTTTATGCATAAGGATACTAGGGCTCAGACAAATTTTTAATTACTAAGATCATACAGCTAGTAGATGGTTGAGAGCACAGACCCTGAGTTGACTGAATTATACCTTCATGTTCTTGCCACTTAATTAAAAGATAGCAAAAGATAGCCTCTTTAACAGCACTTCATCATAAGGAGGGAGGAAAAGACACCAATATCTACTCATTCATTTATTCATTTATTCAACAAATATGCCTTCAGCACATACTCTGTGCCAGGAGCTGAACTAAATTCTTTTCATAAATTATCTCAGTAAATCTTTACGACACACCTGGGAGACAGGACCAGGATGATCCTAATTCTAGAGATGAGAAAAATGGGCTTAAGGAAGTTAAATTGACTTGCTCAGCATTATAGATAGAGCTAAAACATGGCCTATTCTGGATCCAAAATTGAGTTGTTTGTCTTCAAAGCCTGTACTCTTTCAAGTATATCATACTACTTCTAGAAGGCAAATCATGCCCCCCTGTAAGCAAAGCAAAACACTTTTAATCATTTTGGACACCATTAGGAAGCTCAGATTGCTGGTTTCCAGCACTAGGGCTCTATTATGTGGACTGACCTCTGGAGCCTAGAAGAAAAAGAGACAGAGACAAAGAATAAAACACACAGAGAGAGAGAGAGGGAGAGAGAGAGAGAAGTGCTCAATCATGCTGGTCACCCTGGAGGTGGAAGAAAAAAACCATTAAGGCTAGCCATCTGCTTTGTGCAACATCACATCTGAACCACCTGCCTATTCTCATACTAAAGCTATATTGAGCCATCCTAAACCCAGGTTTGTTCTATGCACACTGTGGTTACAAGACCAGAGTGTGACCAGAGTGTGTCCATGTAAAACCATCTCCACCACTAGAGGTAGAACTCTATGATCCCTCCTGCTAAATAAAGAACAACACAGGAAAGGCTGCTATAGAATGAATGGACTTGATGGGTTTCACAGGAAGACTATTTTCAAGCCATGAAGTTGCCTCCAAGTTCAGTCTTCTGTCATTCATCTCAGCAACTTCCTGCTTAATCCCACTAATACATGGGCCAATGACCATAACTTCGGGTAGGCAAGCTCCAGCCTACCTTCTTCCTTCCCTAGGGTTAATGGTCATTCTCATCTCTAGTTGTAGCTACTCCCATATCCTCCACTCTTGTAATGGTTCTCAATATTCTGCCAGTTAAGGATATGATTTTCTGGATTAAATCCTGAGCAAACAAACTTGCCTTTCCTTTTATTTAAAAGTGGCCCCCTTGGCTCTTCTCCACAAGGCCATCTTTCTATACCTGCATCAGGGGAACAGAACCAGAAGTCAGAGTTTCCAGGGAATCCTTGCCTAGGTGACCTGAGGAGTGCCCTAAGGGACGGTTGGCCCAGAATGAGAGTCTGATGTTAATGAGGCCTAGATGGAGGATTCAAGCTCTGTGGGACCAGTTATAATCCTGCTTAAAGAAATTTGTGCTATGCCTGAAACCTCCCAAATGCAGGCCCTGGATCACAATGGGCAACTGGGCCAGAGAGTAGGAAGCTTCCTAGCAAACTCTTCAAACTTAGCACATGCGAATGGAGCAGGTCCACAGGGGAAATAACTGAAGACTTCATACTCCAGAGGCAGTGTGGTATAACAGGATACACATGGCCTTTGGAGCTGAAAACCTGAGTAACTTGGGGCAGTCACTTAATCCCTCTGAGTTTCTGTTTCTTCATCTTTTTAAATGGCAGTGAGCAGGGTAGAGAGGGGCTGAAGCATGAGCCAAGACATCACATTTATTGAGTGCATACTTTATGCCAGGCATTGTACCCAGTACTTCACATACACAATCACTTCACCTGCCCCAAATTTTGTCAAGTTATGAATTATTATTGAAATAATATAGAATATGAGAGTACCTAGCTCATAGCACACTTAATAAATGTCAGCTCCCTTCCTTTTCAAATCTGTAGGGAAATGACAAGGATTCCAGTTCTCAGAGAAGACTGAATAGTGTTCTCCCTAGTGCTTTTGAAATTTTCTGTTTGCAGTTTGAAGAGGCTTTGAAGCAATCATTTTCAGAAGTAATCACAGAATGTCCAACTGGAAGGGACCTTAGAGATCGTTACTGTCCTACTCCTCAATGGATAGAACAGAGAGATACCTACTTGTTATTGGTTCTGCCACAAAGACTATACCAGAACCAAGGTGTTCTCTCTCCCTAAGTGTGTGTGCTCTGGTGGCTCAGAAAAAGCCACTTTGGGGGCACCTGGGTGGCTCAGTCAATTAAGTGTCCAACGCTTGATTTCAGTTCAGGTTTTGATCTCAGGGTCATGAGTTCAAACCCCACATTGGGCTCCATGCTGGGTGTGGAGCCTACTCAGAAAAAAAAAGGAGGGGCAGAGAAAAAGCCATTCTCAATCCTGCATTAGCAGAAGTAAAGAGAAGCTTCAGACATAGAAGCTCCTTGGGCTTCAAGTTCTACTGCTCTCTAGGAGTTCCAGGAAACGGCTTTAGGGCATGAGAGGGAAGGAGTGGGGGAGAGAAGAGAAGCTACAGTCCACAGGATTCACCATGATTTCAAAGCCAATTTGGAAACAAAGGCAGAAACAAAAGCAGAACCATGACCACTGGTCAGCCCTATCTTTGGACATTATGGAACTTCACAGGGTTCCACTTTCCCTGTGAGGTCTTGAAATCCACTGCTCTCTCCCATAGGCTGGTTTCTAATTCCCACCACAAGTCATTCCCAGCCATTGTCTCCTACACACTCCTATCAAAAGGAACATGGTGACAAGAAAGAACTCTGCTTCTGGAGCTGAAGCTATGTATAAAAAGTACCCCCAGAAATATTTGCTGAATGAACAAATCAATAAATCAATGCCTGCCTAGGGAGATCCTTCTGCTGTCTCTCTGAAACACAGGAGTAGGGCTGAGTTTCTAAAGCAACCCATAGGCATTGTTGGTTAGTTCTGTTTCTCACCTCCTAGCCTAGGACTGGAGAACGGACCTTCTCTGGAGGAGGCAAAGCCTTTCTCCAAAAGTGAAAAAGTCTAGTCCCTGTGCCTCACCCTGAAAATTTTCAAAAAGAATGATAAACAGACCTCCAACCAGGCAAACAAAAGAGCTATGCCCAGAACTATAATTCCTTAATAATATATAAGGGGAGTAGAGATGGGAGAACAAACCCTCCTGTTCTGGTGACATCTCATCTGCCATTCACTCAAAAGAAAGGTGTGGAATGGTCCCAACCATCCTTCATCAGAACCCCATGTCTTGTATAGAAAAGGCCTGAGTGGGAGTGGAAGCGGTCAGAGAGTCACATGTGTTGTGGGAGTGGGGATGAGAAGAAGACATGGATCAAAGGAATTGTCTTTAAGTATTAGAGCAAATTCCAGTCTATTCTGTAACTTTCTCAGAATGATCAATCACCCTTTATTGCCTGCAAGATTACTTACCCTATAAAAAAAAAGAGTCCATAGATTACCAAAGTCTTAAAAGAATCTCAGAACCCTGATATGAACATACATACGTATATAAACTTAAATGTTCACAGGATACACATGCAAATTCAAACATATACAGATTGTAACAAAACCAACCAGGCTGGCACATACTATCATACAGATACAAATTCATAAACATGCACTTATGAAAACATACAAATGACACCACACACATACACACACACACACACACACACACACACACACAGTTTCAGACACAGACTAGTCACAGTTCCTGGGCTAGGTGGAATAACCGAATGTTCCCCAAAATGGTAGGGTGCTACTACTACTCCCAACCCTCTCTCTATCTATCCCAACACTTAAGGTTTTCCCTGACTTGCTCAATTTTAAAAAAAGTCACAAAAACTTCCAACACAATTTAACACCTATCCTTGACAGCTGGCGTTTGAAAACTTATAGAGTGTTTACTTGGAGAACACCCCTCTCTGGAATAAAGTAAAATTCAGAGTTAGAATAGAAAAATACCTCCACAAACCAGGTTTTTCTCCTTCATTATATTATTAATTGGCTAACCATCCTCTATACACCATATCTCATTGTCCACAGGATGTCTTGACAGATCCAAATTTTTCTAAACCATGTTTCACTTTTGAATAGACATTTTCCAAATCCTTGCCCCAGTCCTGCCCCTATTGAGGCAACTTCACATCCAGCTTCCCTGAAGCAGCACTAGATCTGAGACAGATATTAAGGAAAGAACAGAAAATTAAGATCCTAAATCATATGTCTGTGAACACTGTCCCAAATCTCATTCTGGTCAGGAATCAAGTTGGTAAAAACTTGACTCATTATGACTTTGCCAAGAGTTGGGGGGTAGGCAGGGAACTTATTTGCTTCACCATCTGGATCACTATAATTACAAACCCCACCCCTTTTTGTGGAGCTCTTTACAGTTTACAACATGCTCCTGTTCCTTTGCTCCCATTGTTTCTATTGCTCCTTTTTTGGTCCTTGAAACAGCTCTCTGAAGTTGTTCAAGCAAATTTAATGACTGTCTCCATTTTACTGATGAAGAAACTGAAGTCCAAGAAGGTATGGTGACATGCCATTGTCTTATGCTTATGCTCCTCCTTCATCATTACACAGACGTTCAGAACTAATTTGTTAAACTAATCTGTTAATGGAATAATAGCATTCCAACACTAATCAAAAGGAATTTGGAATAGCTGTTTTTATTTTATTATTGAAGTCAATGTGATACAAGAGCAATTTAATACATTTTTGCTAACTAAATTCTAGTGTCAGGACATTGGACATGTACTGTATACCTGGCTAGACCCTGTGACACAATTAGGGAACAATATGACACAATGTAATAAAACACTAAATGGTACATGTTTAAATGTCCACTTCTAAATTGGAGGCAATAATATATTAAAGAATAGGTTATAAGGGAGGTCAACAAAGAAGAAATTAAAATTGGCTGGAATTATCAAAAATGAAATAAAAGTTGAGCCTGGCAATGAAGGATTTGGAAACTTATAGAGAAGAAAAGAGGGCTTTCCATACAAGAGGAACAGTATGAGCAAAACCATAGAGATAAAAGCAGTTTTGAATAATCCATGTGTGGGAACAAGGAAAACACTAGCTTCATTTCAATATAAGACACAGGTTGACCAGGTGATGGGTATTAAGGAGGGCACATGTTGGGATGAGCACTGGGTGTTATACACAACTAATGAATCATTGAACACTACAACAAAAACTTATGATGAACTGTATGTTGGCCAAGTGAACATAATGAAAAATTGAAAAAATTGAAAAAAAAAGACACAGGTTGAAGAGTTCAAAATAGTGTGTTAGTTTGGAATAGCTGATTGTCCCCAAGACACGGGAAGTTTGCATTCACACACATGCTGTTTTCCATACACCTACATTGGGTGTTCATAAAGAAGATGGGAAAGACTTCCCTGCAAGCTTCCTCAAAGTCTTTTCTGAAGCAAAAGCCTAAAGATGCATGGGGCGGGGCAGAAAAACCTCTCACTTCCATGGCACAGGCAAAGATCTATTGCTTCTAGGGGAAGGAGCAGAAGCAAAACTTGTCTACCTCTAAGGAAACAATATGGAATTCTTTACCCAGAACTCAGGAAAACTCCTTTGGTCCTCAGAGGAGAATATAAACAAAACCTTTTACCTCTTGAGCAGGGGCGGGGAACTTAAGCCCAGGATCCTACACGTATACCAAGCATAGATCTCCTACTACTGGGGGAGGACAGGAAACTCCCACTCAAGACCAAAGACAGATATAAGGCAGAGTTTCAATCCCACTGTGAGGAAGGCTAGGAATACTAGAAAGCTCTATTCCTGAATCTCAAGGGCACAGGGACTCCCTGAGAGTAATACCGGACCAAGAAAACAGAGAACATACTATGCCCCCATGAGGAGCCTAGCACCAAATAACAAGCAACATCAGTTTTCTGCTGGAGGAGGGGCAAGAGCATAGAAAGAACTCCCCTCTGTGGCCTAGACATGCAAGGGCAACTGAAAGCTGAGGGGGAAGCAGAAAGACTGAGAAAAACCCTCTGGCACACAACTCACACTCTAGGGACTCCATAACAGTAGCTTACTACTACAGGAATTCAAAGCCCATGGTGCAATGATGTTAATGATAGCACATATCACAAAGCCTGCTCAACTACTGAGTGGACTTACTCAATTTCACAATTAAACAGCCTTATAGAAGAAGAGACAGGGTCATTTCCAGGCATAGCAGCTTATCTTAGTTTCTACTATTCTTCTAAATACATTGCCTGGCATTAAATAAAAAATTAAGACACAAACACAAAAGCAAGGAAAAATAATCCCTTGTCAAGAAATAAAGCAATCAACCAAACCTGATTTAGAGGTGTTACAAATATTAGAATGGTTAGACAGAGACTTTCTAATAACTACAATAATTATGATAAATGACCTAGTAGAAAAGATGGACATACATGCATGAACATATAGAGAATTTCAGTACAGCAATGAAAACTATATGAGAGAGTAAAATGGAAATACTATAAATTAAAAAAAAAAGAACACAGTCACAGGGACGCCTGGGTGGCTCAGTCAGTTAAGCATCTGACTCTTGATTTTGGCTCAGGTCATGATCTTAGGGTTGTGAAATTGAGCCCTGCATTGGCTCTGCGCTGGGCATGGAGCCTGCTTAAGATTCTCTTTCCTCCTCCCTCTGCCCCTCCCCCTATCCCTCTCTAAAAACAAACAAACAAAAAACGCAGTAACAAAATAATACAGTAAGGAGGTGATACAAATGAAGAATGCCTTTGACAGGTTTATTAATAGATGGATACAGCCAAAGAAGTAATTAGTGAACTCAAGAATAGATCATTGTAAATTATCCAAACTATAATGCAAAGAGAAAAAAAGTGGGGAAAAAAAGAACAAAGCATCCAAAAGTTGTGGTATAATATATAGTTGATTAACCTGCAGTAATTTGAGTCTCAGAAAAGAAGGCAGGAAAAAAAATATGGGCAAAAGAATCATTTAAAAACATAATGACTGAGAAGTTTTCAAAAATAATGAAAGACTATAAAACACATATCCCAGAAACTCAGAGAAAAAGAATGTGGATAAATATAAATACACACACTTCAAGTACATCATAGTCAAACTTCTGAAAACCAACTACAAAACAAAAGTATTGATGGTAAAAAGATGCAGTACATACAAAGGAACAAAAATTAGAAACACAGTAGACTTGTCATCAGAAACTATGCAATCCAGAAGATAATTGGGTGACATCTTTCAGGTATTGAAAGAAAAATCTGTCGACCCCAAAACCTTTATCTATTAAAATGTTTTTCAATAATGAAGACAAAATACAAACTTTCTCAAACAAAAGCTGAGAGAATTTACTTCTCAGTAAGACAAGTAAATACGGGTTACAAGAAATGTTAAAGGAAGTTATTTAGGCAGAAAAAGTATGATGCCATATGGAAACTTGGATCTATAGCAAGCAATGAAGAGGGCCAGGAATGATAAAAATAAAAGTAAATATAAAAGGTATTTGAAGAAAACAGGCACTTCCAAGAAAACCATAGTAACAATGTATTTTGGAGTTTATAACATATGTATAAGTAAAATGTATGGCAACAATCATACAACAGATATTAGGGAAGAATTTAAAACATATTGGTGTAAATTTCTTATACTATGTAAGAATTGTATAATATTACTTGAAGTTGGACTCTGCTTAAGTAAAGATGTATATTATAAACCACAGTGAAGCCAATAAACATAATTCTGAAAAGAGGCATAAATAAGGCAATAGAGGAGATAAAATGACATCACAAACATCACTCAACTTACTCAAAAGAAAACAAGAAAAGAGGAAAAATGAAAAAAGAACAGATGAGATGAACAAAAAACAGCTAGCAAGATATAGTTTTAATGTAACCACATCAATAATTCCATTAAGTATAAATGGTCTTATTACCCACCAAAAAGTTGATATGGTCAGGTTGACTATAAAAGAAAAACCCAAATATATGCTTTCTACAAGAAGCTTACTATAATTACAAAAACATTGATATATGAAAAACAAAATTAAGGAAAATAAGATATACCATGAAAACCTTAACCAAAAGAAAGCTACAATGGCTATATGAATTATTATCAGACCAAGAACACTTCAGATCAAGTAATATTACCACCAGACATAAAGAGGGACATGACATAATGATAAGGAATTCAATTTGTTAAGAAGACATCATAATCCTAAATGTTGTGTATACCTACTAACAGAATTTCAGACTACATAGAGCAAAAACTGTCAGAACTGAAAGGAGAAAAAGACAAATACAATATTACAGCTGGATACTTCCCACATCTCTCTCATTTAGCAATAGAACATGTAGGGAGAAAATAAATGAGGATATAGAATGTATGTATAATATTAGCAATGAACTTGACCTGACACTTATAGAACACTTCACCCAACAACAGAAGAATATACATTGGTTTCAGGTGCACATGGTACATTCACAAAAAATGGTTTTTTTTCTGGTGCATAAAAGAAATATAATAATTTCTTTTTATTTTTTTAATTTAACATACCAAATAAATCTAATTCATTTAATTCCTCACAAAATCTTTGAGATGTTTCAGGAGCTCTCTGGAACACCTCAGATTGTGGACAAAATATTTCATTTTAGAATTTGATTTGGGGAAGTATGTCAAAAACTTTCAGAGTTTTGAAGAATTGGCTAAATAGGATAACAGATCATTATGAACCAATATTTAATTACCCATTTAACCAAAGTGACAATAAAAGATATCAAAGACAAATACATAAGTTCACATAGCTGTGAGCAAAATTTACCTTTTTTTAAAATATTAAGACTCTTTTTGTTTTTTGGAGCGTAAATCAAAGACCTGATAAAAGTAGGTAATTATTTTGGTAAAACACAGGATTCTTATTTCTAAACATATAACTTTAAAGATAAAAATATTTACAATGTTGTATATATACAATGGAATATTATACAGCCATCAAAAAATGAAATCTTGCCATTTGCAACAACGTGGATGGAACTAGAGGGTATTATGCTAAGTGAAATAAGTCAATCATAGAAAGACAAGTATCGTATGATCTCACTGATATGTGGAATTTGAGAAACAAGACAGAGGATCATAGGGGAAGGGAGGGAAAAATGAAACAAGATGAAACCAGAGAGGGAGACCATAAGAGACTCTTAATCTCAGGAAACAAACTGAGGGTTGCGGGAGTGGGGGGGGGGGGGGGGGGGGGGGGGGCTAGGCGATGGACACTGGGGAGGGTATGTACTATGGTGAGCACTGTGAATTGTGTAAGACTGCTGAATCACAGACCTGTACCCCTGAAACAAATAATATATTATATATTAATAAAAATAAAATATTTACAATGTTTTATTAAGAAGGGATCCATAGTTTAAGAAAACTTTTTAACAGAGAAAACAAAAATTTTAACTTTGCATCAGTATACTTTTGATATTAAAATTCATTTACTTAAATTTATTTCCAATCCTAGCCTGTACTGACCACACACAATTCCCTTCAAAAGATTCCCTTACCGTAAACCTTGTACAACTTTATGCATTCAGATTTTGTCCCAAGTTTTCCTTCTTTAAATAACCACTCTCACTTAAGGACAAAATTACTTTCTTTTCCCTCAACAAAAATTTATTCCCATTCCTCATATTTTTTTCAAAAATACCTATTTTACTTTTCTGGCATATAGAGTTGTTTCCCTGATTTCTAGTACTGAGTTACATTTATTAGAATTCTTAACTCTTAGAATCCTTAGTGTCTAGTGAAAACAAAGTAGTAAGCAATTGTGAAATTTGTTATATCGGTATTCTTTAGATTAACAAATTTATGATTACATTTCATGATTTCTAGAAACATCTGTTTTTCATAGTACAATTTTTTTTAAATAAAGCACGAACCAAGTTTACTAACAGAACCATATTTACTTTCTCTGTAATGATAAGAGGAAAAACTCTCTAAAGGCCTGATATACAAGGGAAGCCATTTTAGATTTCTTGACAACTCAACATGACTGTATATAAACTTTGTTCAAACCAAAAGCCTGATTTATGGCCCAAACTTTGTTCAAACCAAAAGCCTGATTTATGCATTGTACATCTGCTTTGTGAATGAGTAGCCTAAAGGAAAACAATCTTGTCCTTGAGATATCAATTAATACTTCTACTCCCTGCATTCCCTTATGATAAATCTCATGATTCCCACCTATGTACTAATCTATAATCTTTTGAGCTTTTACAAGATGTAAAAAAGTATACAATCCTGTAAAACTGTTCATTCTCCAGAACACTTTCTCCCTTGTGAAGAGCATGTTTCCCAATTAGCTGTCCTAATTTGGGCTCAAAGAAAACTCTCTAAATTCTAAAATGTTTATTCAATTTGCATAGACATTTCTTGCTAAAGTTGGCAGGATATAAGAGTACCTCACCTGAGAATACCTGGGGGTCTTCTTGAACTGGGCACTCAGTACTAGCAAAGGCCCTTTGTTTGTGCCCCTCCAACTTTTTGGCACCTCATGGATGTATCTGGTGAGAAGGAACACAGTAATTAAAAATAATTAAAGCTACAGTATTTTCTGACCATAACAGAATTAAACTAGAAATTAATATTCTGGAAAATATCTGATTATTTGGAAAATAAATAATACCATTCTTTAAAAAAAAATCCATGGGCCAAACAAGAAGTCACAAAGGAAATTATAAAATATTTTGAATTTAATGAAAATGAAAATACATCATATCAAAATATGTGAGGCAAACATATAACATGCTTAGGGGGAAATTTATAGCAGTAAAAGCTTATATTAGAAAAGGCAAAAGTTTTCAAATCAATAATCTAAAATTCCAGCTTAAGAAGCTAGAAAAAAAAAAAAGGAAATTAAATACCAAAGCCAAAAGAAGGTAAGAAAATATAAAGAGCACAAATCAGTGGCAGATGAAACAGAAAAACTATAAAAATCAATGAAACCAAAGCCTGACTCTTGAGACAAGAGCAATATCTATAAACCTCAAGACAGATGGATCAAGAGAAAAAGACATAAATCACCAATGTAACAAAGGAAGGAGAGACATTACCACAGTTATTTCAGAAATTAAAAAGGATAATAAAGGACTATTTTGAAAAATTTTTGCCAATAAATTTGATCAGTTAGATAAAAGGAAAAATTCCTTGAAAGATACTACCACTGCTCACTCAAGAAAAAGCAAGCAACCTAAATAGTCCTATATCTACTACAGAAATTAAATTCACGGTTAGAAACCTCCAAACAAACAGAAATAACAGCATCAATTATAAACAAACTCTTCCAGAAAAATATAAGAAACACTGTCCAATACATAATGTTATATCACCATTACTCTGACATTACTGGACAAGGATAACACAAGTAAAATACAGACAAATATCCTTCAGAAACATAAATGCAGAAAGCCTTAACAGAATGTCAGTAAACTAAAACCAGCAAATATACAAACAAAAATACATCATGATCATGGTAGGCAGAATAATGACCCCAAGATGTCCATGTTCTAAGCCCCAGAACCTGTGACTATATTATGTTATATATGGCTAAAGAGAATGAAGGTTTCAGATGGCGTTTAGGTTCCTAATCAGGTGACCTTAAAAAAGGGAGATTATTCTGAATTTTTAGTGGGCCTAAACAGATACACAAGGATCCTTAACAGTAGAAGAGGGAGGCAGAAGAGTCAGTGTCAGAGTGATGCAATACAAGAAACACTCGACTGGCCACGGCTAGCTTTGAAGATGAAGGATTTCATGGTCCAAGTAATGTAGGAAGCCCCTAGAAGCTGGAAAAAGCAAGAAAACAAATTTCACCCCATGAGCTGCCAGAAAGGAACACAAGCCTGCCAACACCTTCATTTTAGCCCAGAGAGATCTGAATCAAACTTCTCATCTACAGAGCTGTGACAAAATAAAATGGGGTTGTTTTAAGCTGCTACATTGTGGTGATTTGTTATAACAGCAGTATGAAATTAACAGGGGATTTAATGGGTGGGACCAGGAATTAAGGTTGAAATAATCCATCATGAAGTACCATTCACTCTTTCCAAATTAAGAACAAGCCAAATTGAGCTGCTAAATGGAGAAGCAGTGGGGATAATCACCCCTTCTCTAAATGGGTCTTGTATAATGAGTTTCAACCCTTAAGAACCCTGTTTTATATTGGGCCAAATTAACTAGAATAGCCAAAATAATTTTGAAAAAGAAAAACATTGGAAGACTTATACTACCTACTTTCAAGATGTACTATAAAACTACAGTAATCAAGGAAGTGTGGTATTGGCAGAAGGATAAACATACAGATCAATTGAACAAAATAGAAGAGACTCTAGAAAGAGACCCAAAATACATATGATCAGTTGATTTTTAACAAAGATGGCAAGGTATTTAATGAAGAAAGGATAGTATTTTGGACAAATAATACTGGAACAATTGGACCACCATATACATAAAAATTTCCTTTAACCCATATTATGTACCATATTTAAAAAAATCAACTCCAAATGTATCACAGTTCTAAATATAAAGCCAAAACTTACAACACTTCTAAAGAAATTCAATGTGACCTGGGTTAGGCAAAGATTTCTTAGAAAGGAAACAGAAACACAGATAACAAAAGAAAAACTTGATAAATTTGACTTCATCATAATTCAAAACTTCTGCTACTTGAATGACACTGCTACGGAAACACAAAGACCAGGAGAAAATATTTCAGAACACATGTCTGATAAACTACTTGCATCTCTAATATATAAACAACTCTCACAACTCAATAATGATAAAACAAATAACCCAGTGAAAATTTGAACAGCTTTAAATAGACATTCTAAGGAAGATGTCCAACATAATTTTTCTTTAAGGAAATCCAATTTATTTTTTTTTTAGGAAATCCAATTTAAAACCACAATAAATGGCAATACACATCTCCTAAATGACAAAAACAAAATAAACCAAAACAGAACTACCCTGACAATACCTGGTGAGGATGTAGAGCAACCAGAACTTATATACATTGCTATTGGGCAGGCAAATAGCATAGCCCCTTTGGAAAACAGTTTAGTAGTTTCTTCTAATTTAAATATGTAACTTAACTTATGACTCACTCCCATGTATTTATTCAAAAGAAATGAAAACATGTCCAGAAGACCTACAACAAAATGCTTTTAGCAGTTTACTCAAAAGAGCTAACAAAACAGGACAAACCCAAATTTCTATCAACTAACGAATGATCAAACTGTGGTGTATTTATCCAATGGAACATTATTTGGCAGTGAAAGGAACAAACTATTGATACATGCCACAGCATGGATGAATCTCAAAAGCATTGTGCTATGTGAAAGAGGGCAGACACAAAATACTGTATAATTCTGTGATTCCAGTTATATAACTTTCTGGAAAAGGCGTATATATGAGGGAGAGAAATCAAATTAATGGTTGCAGAATGGAGGGCATTGGCAGCAAAGGAACACGTGGAGACTTTTGGGGATGATGAAAACTATTTCATATATTAATGCAGTGATTAAATTACTACAAATTTATTAAAACTCAGAACTCTACACTTAAAAAGGATAAACTTTATTGTATGTAATACCCCAATACACCTGCCTTTTTACCAAAGGAAGCAAAAATAAACAGTGGGAATAGAGTTTAGGTTCTTGAGCAGGAACATGATGAGATAAAACGGGTCTTTTTATCTAATCTCTTCTTAGAGATTAGATTTTCACAGGATAGATAAGAAAGAAAGGTAGAGATTTGGTAGACCAGTTGCAGGATACTGAATAATCCAGGTATTAGGTAATGAGGGACAGTAAGAGATATCCTGAAATATTTGAAAACTTATCATTTCAAAAAAAGTTTAAACTTATTCTGTGTGGCTCCAGAGGGTTACTAGCAACAAC
The DNA here is from genome assembly GCF_004348235.1 of Phoca vitulina. Lineage (NCBI taxonomy): Eukaryota > Metazoa > Chordata > Mammalia > Carnivora > Phocidae > Phoca > Phoca vitulina. The sequence goes on from NW_022589742.1 coordinate 14,337,418, forward strand.
TAGAGCTTTTCTGATGTATTAATGAGCTCTCCATTATGGAAAATAAGTAAAGTGGATACCCATAAAGTTGAGAGGTTTTCGGCTGCACGGGTTTAAATGACAGAGGAAGAGAATCAGAGAAGAATTTTTAACCTTTACTTTGTCTGTTCGTAGTGACACCACACATTTTCCTCTGAGATTCCCATTATGTTCCAAATTTCTCCTTTGAAAGTCAGACATCCAGATAACTCAGCCTCAAATAGTCCAGAGAATTTGAAGAGATTAGTCTCTGTTCAACAATCTTTGCTTTTCAGAACTTGAGATAAACTCAGGCAGCAGTTATTTCTCTCCATCAAAGATGTAGGAACCTGGTAGACAACAGCACAAGGTGGGCCCTAGGCAGTTGATTTAAACTGCTTTGAAGGGTAGAGACTGCAGCAGGCATGACTTAAGAGTATCGGAGTGTGACCAAGGTGCCATTTTACATTGGTTCCATGCAGGGGTAGCTTTTCCTCTACATTCTGCATCCTGCATTCAGATAGAACTGCGATTTCTCAAGTCTAGCTTAGGTTAGTGCAAAATTTTCAGGGGCAAACATGAAGAAGTACTTCTCTTTTTTTTCAGAAAGCGCCTAGTTTAGTTTTCTCTTTCCCTGAAGACTTGGGAGGAAAGTTTCTCACCTCACACTTGCATTTTAAAAACCAACGGCTAAGAGGCTTTTCACCAGTGCTCAGAAGTGAGGATGCCCTATCTTTTACCTACCAAAATTTTCCAAACAGACCAGGATATGTGTCCTGACCCATCCCAGCCCTGTTGAAGAATTTCAGGTGATGTTTTTTATTTGACATCCAGACAGTTATGAAATGATGAAGGCATTAGATCTCCCCCAGCATAAACATCCCTTCTCCCTCTGGAAGTATTATGGGGCTCTTCCAGAAATACTGACACCATGGGATTTCAACCGAGATAACTACTTTAAGTAATCTGCTTTCCTTCCCCAGACTTTAGGTTTGGGGTCTTCTAGGAAATGGCTACTAAGTCCCGAAATAATAAGGGTATATGGGTCATTGGCAATATTCCCTAGGTGGTGGTACCCCTTTCATGCAACAGGGATGTCTCCCCTCTGATCCTAAAAAGTGGTACATAAGTTGTTTAATTTTTACAAACCAAATCTTTTGAAAATGCACCAAGAGAATGAAGCTTAATAATAGAAAGACTTGGTGAGCATTTGTTTTATATATCTAGTTTTTCACCTACCATGCTGGCTTCAAGCAGAGTGCAATTCAACTGTAATTATGCCAGTCACACCAATCAAGGACAAACTGAAAGCCAAGATCTTCAGTTCTGTCTATACACTACCACTACAACTGGCTCAGTGGCATTTTTATCACTGAATCAACTACTTAGGTGACTACAAACCCAACCTTAAGTATGACTTAGTTTCAAGCCCTTGCTTTTGATTCTTTGGCTATGTCTTACACATCAACAATGAATAGCTGAAAAATAAAATGTTCTGTCTCTGTGACCCTACAATCCTAAATAATCAAATTAACTTCCAGTCACTTGACACAACTATTTGAACAAAATTGATTGAATTGATCAGTTTAGTCAGTTGATCTTTTTGTTCTCTTTATTTCATTTTCCTCACCTCTACAGTGGCCTCCTTAGAAATCTTAAGTTTCCTAAATAGAAGGCAGAAATTACCAAACTAAAAAAGAATAGCACCATGAGGAGAGGTGGACTTTGGAAAGGGGATGGAGGTCGCACAATGGAATGTACTCAAAATTTATCTGACTACAGACAATTCCTAAGAAATTCAGAGGCCTCTGCATTCTTCATTCATGTATTCATTTGCCAGTCACTGTTCCCCTCTAGTGCGCTTTGATGGCTTGATAAAAAAAGAAGTTGTAAGGGGACCCTGGGTGGCTCTGTCAGTTAAGCGTCTGCCTTCGGCTCAGGTCATGATCCCAGTGCCCTGGGATCAAGTCCCGCATCAGGCTGCTAGCCTGCTTCTCCCTCTCCCTCTGCTGCTCCCCCTGCTTGTACCCTTGCTCACTCTCTCTCGCCCACTCTCTCTCTCTCTCTCTCTCTCTAACAAATAAATAAATAAAATCTTTAAAAAAAAAAAAGAAGAAGTTGTAGGAGGAAACACACTCCCTGTGAGTTCCTTCAATAGTATCCAGATCTGTACAGGGGAGGACAAGGTTAAAGAAGAGGCCTTGGAAATATGTGAGTAAAATCATTTCAAATTCTGATTGGATACAACTCCCTCAAGGACTTAGTCTGTGTTCAGGGTACTCAGTTTGTGACCATTTTTAGAGGTGCAGTATATGGCCAGGCTTTAGGGGACCATTGGTACAGACAGCCCCCAAATTATTCTATAACCATTTCTCCCAGAAGCCAACCCTGGGAAGGCAAGAGACAGATAAATCTACAGTTGAGACTGCTCCTGGGCCTATCCAATTATTCACAAGTACAAGTACTCTTCAGCGTCATACTGCTAGTCTATCTTATCTCTCTGGTTGTCAGTGTCCTCCTCATCCTCCTCATCTGCCTTAATCAACTTCACAGTCTTCTGCATTTTGTCCATAGCAATCTCTCCTTCCTGATCACCTGCTACTGCAATAGCAGCAACCCACACATACTGACTTCTATGCTGACTCCCTTGTGACCCACTACTTTCCCCAGATAATTAACTCTCCCTCCTTCAGCATCATGGAGAGCTTCCACTGGGATGCCATGACCTAAATCTGGGCTATAACCATCTGTTATCCTCTATGTTACCCACTTATATAGAGAGTCTCTGCATGGGCCTGGTGACCAGCTGCTGGATGACAGCAAACACTTTCAGTGGACTGCTCATATCCATCATGTCATTACCCTACTGTGACTCCAATGTCTCCAACCATTTCATCTATAAGATCCAGGCTGTGCTAAATCTGATGTTCTCTTATGTCAGCTTCAGTGAACTGATGCTGGTGGGCAGCAATACCATGAGCCTGCTTTGGCCCTTTAGCTTTGTCTTCACCTCCTTACTGCCTCCTTGCCCTTCACTGTGCACCTTGCCATTTCAAAGTCTTTTCCATCTATAGTTCCCATTTTGCTCTGGTGGCCATCTTCTTGAGCACAGCCATCTCTATATACCTAAAACCTCATTCACAGGTGTTCCAAGATTAAAACAAGCTCATTGCTATCTTCTTTGGCATCATTACATCCATGCTTTACACCATCACCTACAGCCTCCAGCAAGGAAGTGAAGAATACCTTTAGGAAGCAGGGGGAAGTAACTTAGACTCATGGACCAAGACTTACTGCATGACACATATGTATGTCTGGGGAACCAAGCATCAGATAATTTATTTCTATACAAATAGATACCTACAGCCTCTAAGTATCATGACAAAGGCCTCCAGACATGGTACCAGCTCTTAAGGGAGTTGCAATCTGATTGGGGGTAAGGGAGGAAAGATAACTGGACCACTAACAAAAATATAAGAGCAAAAATATAAGCAAGACATAGTAATGCTGCAAAAGATCTAAGTCAAGACCATGGCATCCTGAAAAGGATGAGAAAGAGCTCACTTCACATTGTTTAGGTTGGTTCATCTTAAGCTTTGTGATGGATTTGGCAACATCTGAACTTCCATTTTCCATATGAAGAGAGTTTAGACGTGGGAAAATAAAACAATGGGGGGAGCATCCCATGCAAAGGTAACAAGAGAAACAAAAGTATGAGAATGGTAAAGAGAATGATACAAGAAGGGGAGAGAGATCCTCTTTGATTGGAGGGAAAGTAATGTGAGGATGAGTGAGAGAAGAGGATAGAGAATTTAGCACTTAATCCCAGACAGGAATTATCATTCTGGGGACTCTAGAGCCAGGCTTCCTGGATTTAAATCCTGTTTCTGCCTCACAGCTGTGCGACCTTAAGCAAGTTGTGTGATCTCCCTGGGCCTCTGTTCACTAACCATAAAATGGGGGGGGGAGAGAATAATAGTGCTTACACTTCATAGGGTTATTTTGAGGATAAAAAAATATATAAACTGTGGGAAGTCGCTGGAACAATGTAAGTACTCAGTAAATGTTAGTTACTATCATTGTTATCCTTGGTTTCCCCATTACCCACTGGAGTAAGAAGTTCTCCAGGTACTCCCCATTTCTTGCTTCTATTTACACTTACAAATTGTTTTGGACTAGTATGAGATAAACCCGTGATTGAAGCATAGTTGAATATATGAATGAGGAATGAATGAATGAATGAATTGCACTGTGAATCTTCTTATATTAGAGTCCCCGATGTTAAGATTTGTTGTAAAGTCAAGATTCCTCCATGCAGCACATACTTCTAGATATCTATATGTCATCATATGCTGCCTTTAGATGTCTGCATTTTCATTTATCCAGTCTTTGGAAGGTGGTCAGAGGTCTAGGTATGTACAAAACTTATGAAGGCAGCCAGAGGACAGAACGCTGACCAGCAAATAGGAGAACTAGGTTTGAACCCTGGCTTTGTTACCATGTGATCTTGAGCAAGCCATTCAACTTATGAGATTCATTTATTTAAATTCTTACTAGAAAAGAGATATATTAGGTGACAGTGCCTGGCATTCCAACTGAGGTTTCTTTCTAGGTCTTACATAGTAATAACCCATATTAAAATATGCCTGTTGGTTTTCCTCAAGTTTGACCTATAGTAGGGACAGAGACACTAAATACACCAAAGTAGGCAGAGTAAGGACATTCTGGGAGATATGCACATACTGTTGACAATTGATAACAGGAACCACTTTCCAATGATGCTCTCTAACAGAGCCGCCAGCATGCTAGAGCTCAAGAGTTATTTGTAACTCAATGCTATGCCTGCTATGCTTCCAGCCTCTAATTTTCTCAGTACTTGGCAGGCAATAGGGGATCAATAAATGTTTGTCGAATCGATTTCAGTTACAGATCCACTCTTCCACCACTCATACCATTCTCTGTCACTGTCTCTGTCTCCTTTCTGTCTGGCCCCTGCCCCATTCATATATTCATTCATTCAACAAATACTCACTACCTATCTACTGAGCGCCAGGCCCTCTGCTAGGCTTTGACAAACACTACTGTAGTGGGAGTTAGCTTCTCAGTCTGATTCCAGTCTCATTCTGTCTGTCTTGCTTTCTCTCTCATTCTCTTAATTTTTTATATTATTGCTCTGATTTTATATCCCCTTTTATCTTTTCCCAGTTTCTCTATCTCCCTCTACCTCAGGCCAGTAACTGGCTAACCCACTTCAGAGCTTCTCTGCCCTCACACCCTGAGCTCCTATCCCCTTATTCCCTGAGACCCACCTAGTCCCCAGAGACAGCTCCATTCCTGGAAAAATTGGCACAAACATTCCAACATCAGGTCTGCCCAATGAGAGTTATTCCCTGTACCACCAGTGAGGGGTCCCAGCTGGTTACATGCTCTGTATGTGAAAGCCACACTAGGCATGTGAGATGAGACCTCCCTGAAGCCCTTCCTGAAGGTCACCACTTAAAATTCTAGGATCTCTAATGTGAGAAAGTTCCAAAAAAGTTCTTTCTACTCCGACTCTTCGCTCATGCCCCAGACATGCCCTAGCTGACTTGCAGCCCCCTATCTGGTGTTCCCTGGTATTCCTGGGAGGTGCTCAAATTAATCCATTCACAGCCTTATTCAACCCAAATTTTGTAAGCACTTACTTCTCTCAAGGTTTTTTTTCCCTATGCAATAACCAATTTAATCCTTAAAACAACCCCATGAGGTATTTATATTGTCCCCATTTACCAATGAGTAAATCTAGGTTTAGAGAGATGGCATAACTAGCTAAGGTCTCACAGTTAATAAGTGGCAGAGCAGATTCAGAAATGTGAATCTCCTCCTTACTAAGTATCTCTTTCAACCCCAACCTATCAGTGGACACTACATTATGAAACTAAGTGACAGACACTCAATGATTAGTGGCTAAAGAAACAGTGTCAGCTTTTATATAGTTCTAGGTCTTTGCATTTACAACTACCAATCTGACATCTATTGAATGTCTCACAAAATATCTCAAACTCACATGTCCCAAACTGAACTCAACATCTTCCTGACTCCTTCTACTTCCCTCTGCTCAAACCAGTTCTCCACTCCCCTGCTAATGTCCCCTGTATTAATTAATGGCACCACCATCTACCAAGTTGTCTGAGCCAGAATCATGCCAAGGAGGCTTCCTGTGCCCTTCTCTTTCCCTGTTCACTTCCGCTCCACCCCCATGCTCAATCCTGATGATTTTATTTCCATAATGCCTTGCTTAACACTGACCCTATTTCTACTTGCCTACTGCCAGGACTATAATTCAAAGCCTCATTACTTTTTGCCTTCACTTCTGCAAAAAACACCATTCATTATTTCTTTCAAGTCTCTTATTGGTTCCTTCTCATCAATTCAAATGCTTAATATTGGAGGACCTCAGAGCTCAGTCCATAGACCATGTCTCTATCAACAGTTGCTCCCTTGCGATCTCATCCAGTCTCATCATGTTAAATATCCTGTATGTGCCACCAACTCCCTAATTATTAGCACCAGAATGGATGTCTCCTCTAAACTACAGATTCATGTATCCAACTGCCCATTGGACACTTGGATAGCTAAAAACATCTTAAACTTTGCATTCCCTAAACCAAACTCCAAATCTTCTATAAGGCCTAAGCCTATTCCTATATCAGGCTTCCTCATTTTGGTAAATGGTGGCTCCATTATTCCTGTTGCTTAGACCTTTCTGATCCAAGGACATAGCAAGCATACTCTTGCCACAGGGTCTTGCTATTTTCTCCATCTGAAACATTTTTCCACTGAATATATATTTGACTCTAGGTCTTTACTTGAATGACATCTTAGTAGAGATGACTTCCCTGACCATCCTATGTAAAATAATAGGACCTTTCCCTATCACTCTTTACCCCCTTATTCCGCTTTTCTTTTCAACACATTTATTATTACTTAACAAATAACATATTTATTTCCTTTTTTTTTTTTGGTTTATAATGTATCCCAGCCCTCAAGAATGCAAGCTCCACAAGGACAGGGAGTTTGTTTTGTTCACCGCTGTATCCAAAGCACTTGGGAGGGTGCCTGAATATAATAGGTGCTCAATGAAAATTTGTTAAATTAATGGATAAATGAGATAAATAAACAAATTAATGGTTATATATTTTTTTAAGATTTTATTTATTTATTTGACAGAGAGAGACACAGCGAGAGAGGGAATACAAGCAGTGGGAGTGGGAGAGGGAGAAGCAGGCCTCCTGCCGAGCAGGGAGCCCAATGCGGGGCTCAATCCCAGGTCCTGGAATCATGACCTGAGCCGAAGGCAGACGCTTAATGACTGAGCCACCCAGGAGCCCCAATTAATGGTTATATTAATAACTATGTATATACTCCGCATTTTTGGCCTCCAATCAGTTGCTTATGCTGTTCCATCTGCCTGAAATGCCCATGGAAATCTTATTCTCCTAAGTTCCAGCTCACATATTGCCTCTTCTATAAAGCTCCATCCAACTCCCCTCCTCACCAGGCAGAATTAATCTTCCCCTTAAGTAACCTAGCATATAACTCTCATCACTTTCTGCCTTAAGTTGGAGTTATCTATATGCAAGGCTGATCCCACAAAAAAACACTGAGCTTCTTAAAGTATGGTATTCCCTGAAGAATCTAAGATAGTGCCTGGAATATTGTTAAATTGAATGGAAAGGAACTAAATGCTTATTATCAGAGTAGACAACTCCAATTAAGGATAATTAGCCTTGATAATGGCAGGGTTACCAGCAACTCAATTAATGAACTCTAATTGGTCTTCCCAGACATGGACATTAAACGGTATTCAGCTTTGGGCTGCAACATGTATGGATCTCTTCATTGTTAACTTTAGGTCTGGGAGTTAATGCTGCTGCTTAGGCAATGCTGGTTGCTTTCTATGCTCCCTCCTCAGGGCTATAGCCATAAGCAGTAGGGAGCCCATGGAGGTATATCTTTCCCATTATACTTGGGGTGGCTCCCTGGTGCAGAACAATGCTTTTCTCTTCAACTGGGGACTACTTAAAATGGATGGAGAATGTTTCCCTAGTCAGATTGGGAAATCTCTAGAGTAAGGAGACCATTGCTTCTCCACTGCCTTGAGAACTTATCAGGGTAGCAACAGTTTATCCCAACAGATGAGCCTAACCAGAGTGAAGATCATCTGCTAAAAGTTGAAGGCCTCTTAGAGTAAAGAAACTTCGTCTCTTCTATCAAAATTGGAGCTCCATCATGCGAGGGACAGAATGGTCTATATGAAAAGAGATATATTAGGTGACAGTGATCTTGATGATCTCAACCAGTCTCATGGTTTAAATATCAGTCTCATGGCTCTAAATATTATCTATATGCTGAAGACTTCTGATTAGTATTTCCTTTTTTTGTTTTGCTTTATAATTTTTTGATTATGTTATGTTAGTCACCATACAGTACATCATTAGTTTTTGATGTAGTATTCCATGATTCATTGTTTGCGTATAACACCCAGTGCTCCATGCAACACGGAGTGCATATGGCCCTTCTTTTCACTACATCTGTATGTTTGGGTTAAATACCCAGTAGTGCAATTGCTGGGTCATAAGGTAGCTCTATTTTTAACTTTTTGAGGAACCTCCACACTGTTTTCCAAAGTGGCTGTACCAACTTGCATTCCCACCAACAGTGTAAGAGGGTTCCCCTTTCTCCACAACCTCTCCAACATTTGTTGTTTCTTGTCTTATCAATTTTTGCAATTCTAATTGGTGTAAGGTGGTATCTTAATGTGGTTTTGATTTGAATTTCCTTGATGGCTAATGATGTTGAACACTTTTTCATGTGTCCGTTAGCCATTTGTATGTCTTCTTTGGAGAAGTGTCTGTTCGTGTCTTCTGCCCAGTTTTGACTTGATTATTTGTTTTTTGGGTGTTGAGTTTGAGAAGTTCTTTTTTATTATTATTATGTTATGTTAGTCAGCATACAGTACATCATTAGTTTTAATGTAGTGTTCCATGATTCATTAAAAGAGCCTCTAGCTGATCTCCCTGCTTCTGTTCTTGCCACCCAACTATCCCTTCTCAACAAAGCATATAGAATGATCTTTTAAAAATATAAATCAGTTCATGGCATTTTTTTGTTCAAAACATTTCTTTGGATCTAAATACTTTTTCACTGTAGTAAAACACATATAACATAAAATTTACCATTATGTATATTTAGTGCATTCACATTGCTGTGTAAACATTACCACTATTTAGTTCTAGAACATTTTCATCACCCTCAAAGAAAACCCAATACCCATTAAACATTCACTTCTATGCTCTAAACAGCCCTTGGCAACCACTAATCTGCTTTCTGTGTCTATGGATTTGCCTATTCCAAGTATTTCACATAAATGGAACCATACAATATGTGGCCTTTTGTGTCTGGCTTCTTTCACTTAGCATGATGTTTTCAAGGTTCATCCATATTGTAGCGTGGATCAGTACTTCATTCCTCTTTATGACTGAATAATATTCCATTGAATGGACATACCAAATTGTTTATCCAGTAGTTCATCCAATAGTTTATTAACATAATGCATTATTTGTTTCAGGGGTACAGGTCTGTGATTCAGCAGTCTTACACAATTCACAGCGCTCACCATAGTACATACCCTCCCCAATGTCCATCACCCAGCCACCCCATCCCTCCCACCCCCTCCACTCCAGCAACCCTCAGTTTGTTTCCTGAGATTAAGAGTCTCTTATGCTTTGTCTCCCTCTCTGGTTTCATCTTGTTTCATTTTTCCCTCCCTTCCCCTATGATCCTCTGTCCTGTTTTTCAAATTCCTCATATCAGTGAGATCATATGATACTTGTCTTTCTCTGATTGACTTATTTCGTTTAGCATAATACCCTCTAGTTCTATCCACGTCATTGTGAATGGCAAGATTTTATTTTTTCATGGCTACATACTATTCCATTGTATATATATACCACTTCTTCTTTATCCATTCATCTGTCAATGGACATCTTGGCTCTTTCCACAGTTTGGCTATTGTGGACATTGCTGCTATAAACATCGGGGTGCACGTGTATGCACCCTTTCGGATCCCTACTTTTGTATCTTTGGGGTAAATACCCAGTAGTGCAATTGCTGGATCATATGGTAGCTCTATTTTGAACTTTTTGAGGAACCTCCATACTGTTTTCCAGAGTGGCTGCACCAGCTTGCATTCCCACCAACAGTGTAGGAGGGTTCCCCTTTCTCCGCATCCCCGCCAACATCTGTCAGTTCCTGACTTGTTAATTTTAGCCATTCTGACTGGTGTGAGGTGGTATCTCATTGAGGTTTTGATTTGGATTTCCCTGATGCCAAGCGATATTGAGCTCTTTTTCATGTGTCTGTTGGCCATTTGGATATCTTCTTTGGAAAAATGTCTGTTCATGTCTTCTGCCCATTTCTTGATTGGATTCTTTGTTCTTTGGGTGTTGAGTTTGATAGGTTCTTTATAGATTGTGGATACTAGCCCTTTATCTAATATGTCATTTGCAAATATCTTCTCCCATTCTGTTGGTTGTCTTTTGGCTTTGTTGACTGTTTCCTTTGCTGTGCAAAAGGTTTTATCTTGATGAAGTCCCAATAGTTCATTTTTGCCCTTGCTTCCCTTGCCTTTGGTGATGCTTCTAGGAAGAAGTTGCTGCAGCTGAGGTCCAAGAGGTTGCTGCCTGTGTTCTCCTCAAGGATTTTGATGGACTCCTGTCTCACATTTAGGCCTTTCATCCATTTGGAGTCTATTTTTGTGTGTGCTGTAAGGAAATGGTCCAGTTTCATTCTTCTGCATGTGGCTGTCCAATTCTCCCAACACCATTTGTTGAAGAGACTGTCTTTTTTCCATTGGATATTCTTTCCTGCTTCGTCGAAGATGAGTTGACCATAGAGTTGAGGGTCCATTTCTGGGCTCTCTATTTGGTTCAGTTGATCTATGTCCGCTTTTGTGCAAGTACCATACTGTCTTGATGATCACAGCTGTGTAATAGACCTTGAACTCCAAAATTGTAATGCCACCAGCTTTGCTTTTCTTTTTCAACATTCCTCTGGCTATTCAGGGTCTTTTCTGGTTCCATACAAATTTTAGGATTATTTGTTCCACTTCTTTGAAAAAAGTGGATGGTATTTTGATAGGGATGCATTAAATGTGTAGATTGCTCTAGGTAGCATAGACATTTACACAATAATTCTTCTTCCAATCCATGAGCATGGAATGTTTTTCCATTTCTTTGTGTCTTCCTCAATTTCTTTCATGAGTGTTCTATAGTTTTCTGAGTACAGATTCTTTGCCTCTTGGGTTAGATTTATTCCTAGGTGTCTTATGGGTTGGGGTGCAATTGTAAATGGGATTGACTCCTTAATTTCTCTTTCTTCTGTCTTGTTTTGGTGCATAGAAATGCCACTGATTTTTGTGCATTGATTTTATATCCTGCCACTTTACTGAATTCCTGTATGAGTTCTAGCAGTTTTAGGGTGGAGTCTTTTGGGTTTTCCACATAAAGTATCATATCATCTGCAAAGAGTGAGAGTTTGACTTCTTCTTTGCCAATTTGGATGCCTTTTATTTCTTTTTGTTGTCTGATTGCTGAGGTTAGGACTTCTAGTACTATGTTGAATAGCTGTGGTGATAATGGACATCCCTGCTGTGTTCCTGACCTTAGGGGAAAAGCTCTCAGGTTTTCCCGATTGAGAATGATACTCCCTGTGGGTTTTTCATAGATGGATTTATGATGTTGAGGTATGAAACCTCTATCCCCACACTATGAAGAGTTTTAATCAAGAAGGATGCTGTACTTTGTCAAATGCTTTTTCTGCATCTATTGAGAGGATCATATGGTTCTTGTCCTTTCTTTTACTAATGTATTGTACCACACTGATTGATTTGCAGATGTTGAACCATCCTTGCAGCCCAGGAATAAATCCCACTTGGTCGTGGTGGATAATCCTTTTAATGTACTGTTGGATCCTATTGGCTTGTATTTTAGTGAGAATTTTTGCATCCATGCTCATCAGGGATATTGGTCTCTAGTTCTCCTTTTTGATGGGATCTTTGTCTGGTTTTGAGATCAAGGTAATGCTGGCCTCATGAAATGAGTTTGGAAGTTTTCCTTCCATTTCTATTTTTTGGAACAGTTTCAGAAGAATAGGTATTAATTCTTCTTTAAATGTTTGATAGAATTCCCCTGGGAAGCCATCTGGCCCTGGGTTCTTGTTTGTTGGGAGATTTTGGATTACTGCTTCAATTTCCTTACTGGCTATGGGTCTGTTCAGGTTTTCTATTTCTTCCTGGTTCGGTTTTGGTAGTTTATACATCTCTAGGAATGCATCCATTTCTTCCAGATTGTCGAATTTGCTGACATATAGTTGCTCATAGCATGTTCTTATACTTGTGTGTATTTCTTTGGTGTTGGTTGTGATCTCTCTTCTCTCATTCATGATTTTATTTATTTGGGTCCTTTCTCTTTTCTTTTTGGTAAGTCTGGCCAGGGGTTTATAAATCTTATTAATTCTTTCGAAGAACCAGCTCCTAGTTTCGTTGATCTGTTCTACTGTTCTTTTGGTTTCTATTTCATTGATTTCTGCTCTGATCTTTATTAATTCTCTTCTCCTGCTGGGTTTGGGCTTTATTTGCTGTTCTTTCTCCAGCTCCTTTAGGTGTAGGGTTAAGCTGTGTATTTGAGACTTTTCATGTTTCTTGAGAAAGGCTTGTATTGCTTTATACTTTGGTCTTAGGACCGCCTTTGCTGCATCCCGAAGATTTTGAACAGTTATGTTTTCATTTTCATTTGTTTCCTTGAATTTTTTTTGTTTTTTATTTTTTTATTCTGTTATGTTAGTCACCATACAATACATCATTAGTTTTTGATGTAGTGTTCCATGATTCATTGTTTGCATATAACACCCAGTGCTCCATGCAATATGTACCCTCCTTAATACCCATCACCGGGCTAACCCATCCCCCCACCCACCTCCTCTCTAAAACCCTCAGTTTGTTTCTTGGAGTCCATAGTTGCTCACAGTTCGTCCCCCCCCCTCGGAATTCCCCAACCTTCATTTTTCCCTTCCTTCTCTTAATGTCCTCCATGCTATTCCTTATGTTCCACAAATAAGTGAAACCATATGATAATTGACTTTCTCTGCTTGACTTATTTCACTTAGCATAATCTCCTCCAGCCCCATCCATGTTGATGGGAAAGTTGGGTATTCATCCTTTCTGATAGCTAAGTAATATTCCATTGTATATATGGACCACATCTTCTTCATCCATTCATCTGTTGAAGGGCATATCGGCTCTTTCCACAGTTTGGCTATTGTGGACATTCCTGCTATGAACACTGGGATGCATATGACCCTTCTTTTCACTACATCTGTGTCTTTGGGGTAAATGCCCAGAGGTACAATTGCTGAGTCATAGGGTAGCTCTATTTTTAATTTTTTGAGGAACTTCCACACTGTTTTCCAAAGTGGCTGTTCCAACATGCATTCCCACCAACAGTGTAAGAGGGTTCCCCTTTCTCCACAACCTCTCCAACATTTGTTGTTTCTTGCCTTGTCAATTTTTGCCATTCTAACTGGTATAAGGTGGTATCTCAATGTGGTTTTGATTTGAATCTCCCTGATGGCTAATGATGTTGAACACTTTTTCATGTGTCTTTTAGCTATTTGTATGTCTTCTTTTGAGAAGTCTCTGTTCTTGTCTTCTGCCCATTTTTTGACTTGATTATTTGTTTTTTGGGTGTTGAGTTTGAGAAAGTCTTTATAGATCTTGGATATCAGCCCTTTGTCTGTAGTGTCATTTGCAAATATCTTCTCCCATTCCGTGGGTTGCCTCTTTGTTCTGTTGACTATTTCCTTTGCTGTGCAAAAGTTTTTTATCTTGATGAAGTCCCAAAAGTTCATTTTCGCTTTTGTTTCCCTTGCCTTTGGGGACGTGTCTTGAAAGAAGTTGCTGTGGGCGATGTCGAAGAGGTTACTGCCTATGTTTTCCTCTAGGATTTTGATGGATTCCTGTCTCACATTGAGATCTTTCATCCATTTTGAGTTTATCTGGGTGTATGGTGTAAGAGAATGGTCGAGTTTCATTCTTCTGTATATAGCTGTCCAATTTTTCCAGCACCATTTATTGAAGAGACTGTCTTTTTTCCATTGCATATTTTTTCCTGCTTTGTCAAAAATTATTTGATCATAGAGTTGAAGGTCCATATCTGGGCTCTCTATTCTCTTCCATTGGCCTATGTGTTTGTTTTTGTGCCAGTACCATGCTGTCTTGGTGATCACAGCTTTGTAATATAGCAACGTGATGCCCCCAGCTTTGTTTTTCTTTTTCAACATTTCCTTGGCAATTCAGGGTCTTTTCTGATTCCATACAGATTTTAGGATTGTTTGTTCCAACACATTGAAAAATGCCATTGGAATTTTGATTGGGATGGCGTTGAAGGTATAGATTGCTCTGGACAGCATGTACAATTTTAACAATGTTTATTCTTCCGATCCATGAGCATGGAATGTTTTTCCAATTTTTTGTGTCTTCTTCAATTTCTTTCATGAGTGTTCTGTAGTTCCTAGAGTATAAATCCTTTACCTATTGGTTAGGTTTTTCCAAGGTATCTTATGGTTTTTGGTGCTATTGTAAATGGAATCAATTCTCTCATTTCTTTTTCTACTGTTACATTGTTAGTGTATAAGAAAGCAACTGATTTTTGTGCATTGATTTTGTATCCTGCCACATTACGGAATTGCTAGATGAGTTCTAGTAATTTGGGGGTGGAGTCTTTTGGGTTTTACACATAAAGTATCATGTCGTTTGCGAAGAGAGAGAGTTTGACTTCTTCTTTCCCAGTTTGAATACTTTTTATTTCTTTTTGTTGTCTGATTGCTGTTGCTAGGACTTCTAGTACTATGTTGAACAATACTGGTGAAAGTGGGCATCCTTGTCATTTTCCTGATCTTAAGGGAAAGGCTATCAGCTTTTCCCCATTGAGAATGATATTTGCTGTGGGTTTTTCATAGATGGATTTTATGAAATTGAGGAATGTTCCCTCTATCCCTATATGCTGAAGAGTTTTAATCAGGAAAGGATGTTGTTTTTTGTCAAATGCTTTTTCTGCATCAATTGAGAGGACCATATGGTTCTGTTCTATCCTCTTACTAATGTGTTCTACCACTTTGATTGATTTGCAAAAGTTGAAACAACTTTGCATCCCATGGATAAATCCCACTTGGTCATGGTGGATGATCCCTTTAATATACTGTTGGATCCTATTAGCTAGGATTTTGTTGAGAATTTTGGTGTCCATATTCATCTGGGATATCAGTCTGAAATTCTCCTTTTTGATGGGGTCTTTGCCTGGTTTGGGGATCAAGGTAATGCTGGCCTCATAGAATGAGTGGAAGCTTTCCTTCTGTTTTTACTTTTTGAAACAGCTTCAGGAGAATAGGTATTATTTCTTCTTTGAATGTTCGGTAGAATTCTACAGAGAATCCATCAGGCCCTGGACTCGTTTTTTGGGAGGTTTTTGATCACTGCTTCAATCTCATTACTGGTTATTGGCCTATTCAGGTTGTCAATTTCTTCCTGTTTCAGTCTTGGGAGTTTATAGGTTTCCAGGAAGGCATCCATTTCTTCCAGATTGCTTAATTTATTGGCATTGAGTTGTTGACAACAATTTCTAATAATTGTTTCTATTTCCTTGGTGTTAGTCATGATCTCTCCCTTTTCATGCATAATTTTATGAATTTGGGTCCTTTTTCTTTTCTTTTGGATAAGTCTGGCCAGTGGTTTATCAGTCTTATTCTTTTGAAGAACCAGCTTCTAGTTTCATTGATCTGCTCTACTATATTTCTGGTTTCTAATTCATTGATCTCTGCTCTAATCTTAATTATTTCTCTTCTAATGCATAGCTTAGGCATTGTTTGTTGTTTTTTCTCCAGTTCTTTAAGGTGTAAAGATAGTTGGTGAATTCGGGATTTTTCTGTTTTTTTGAGTGAGGCTTGGATGGCTGTGTATTTCCCCCATAGGACCGCCTTTGCAGTATTCCATAGGTTTTGAACTGATGTGTTTTCCTTCTTATTGGTTTCCATGAATTGTTTAAGTTCTTCTTTGATTTCCTGGTTGACCCAAACATTCTTGAGCAGAGTGGTCTTTAGCTTCCAAGTGTCCAAATTTCTTCCAAATTTTTTCTTGTGATTGAGTTCCAGTTTTAAAGCATTATGGTCTGAGAAAATGCAGGGAGTAATCTAAATCTTTTGTTATCAGTTGAGACCCGATTTCTGACCCAGTATGTGGTCTATTCTGGAGAAAGTTCCATGTGTGCTTGAGAAGAATGAGTATTCTGTTGTTTTAGGGTGGAATGTTCTGTATATGTCTATGAGGTCCATCTGGTCCAGTGTGCCATTCAAGGCTCTTGTTTCTTTGTTGATTTTCTGCTTAGATGACCTGTCTATTGTTGAGAGTGGAGTACTGAGGTCTCCTACAATTAACTTATTATTATCAATATGACTATTTTGGTTAACAGTTGGCTTATGTTGTTGGCTGCTCCCATGTTGGGGGTGTAGATATTTACGATTGTTACATCTTGTTGTTGGATAGACCCTTTAAGAATGATATAGTGTCCTTCTGTGTCTCTAACTACAGTCTTTTGCCTAAAATCTAATTTGTCTGATATGAGAATTGCTACCCCAGCTTTCTTTTGAAGTCCGTTGGCATGGAAGATGGATCTCCATCCCTTCACTTTTGGTCTGGGAGTATCTTTAGGTTCAAAATGAGTCTCTTGTAGACAGCATATGGATGGGTCCTCTCTTTTTATCCAATCTGCAACCTTGTGTCATTTTATGGGAGCATTTAGGCCGTTCACATTGAGAATGATTATTGAAAGATATGAATTTATTATCATGTTGCCTGTGAAGTCCTTGTTTCTATAGATTGTCTCTGTAAATTTCTGCTCCATATCACTCTTGGGATCTTTCTCTTTTTATAGAATCCCCCTTAATATTTCTTGCAGGGCCAGCTTAGTGGTCACATATTCTTTCAGTTTCTGCCAGTCTTGGAAGCTCTGCATCTCTCCATCCATTCTAAATGACAGCCTTGCCAGATAAAGTATTCTTGGTTGTATGTTCTTCTCCTTTAGTACCCTGAATATGTCTTGCCAGCCCTTTCTGGCTTGCCAGGTCTCTGTGGATAAGTCTGACATTATCCTGATGTTTCTCCCTCTGTATGTAAGGAATCTCTTCCCCCTAACTGCCCTTAAGATGGTTTCCTTGGTTCTGAGATTTGCGAGTTTTACTATTACATGCCGTGGCATTGGTCTATTCTCCTTGATTTTGAGAGGGGTCTTCTCTGCCTCTAGGACATGAATATTTGTTTCATTCCCCAGATTAGGGAAGTTCTCAGCTACAATTTGCTCAAATATATCTTCTAGTCCTCTCTCTCTCTCCACCCCCTCAGGGATCCTGATAATTCTGACATTGGAACATTTCATGGCATCACTTATTTCTCTAATTCTGTTTTCATGGATTTTAAGCTGTTTCTCCCAGGCCTCCTTGTTTTCCTTCTTTTCTACCAGTTTGTCTTCTAGATCACTAATTCGTTCTTCTGCCTCATTTACCCTAGCTGTTAGAGTATCTAGATTAGATTGGATCTCATTGATAGCATTTTTAAGTTCTGCCAGTCCAGCTCTCATTTCTGCCCTTAGAGATTCTAGGTTGGCATTAATTGATTTCTCCATTCGAGCTATCATCTTCATAACTGTTACCCCAAAGTCTATTTCCGACATCTTGCTTATATTGATATCCATTAAGTCTGCGGGAGAGGTCATTGTCTCTGGGTCTTTTATTTGTTGGGAGTTCCTCCTCCTAGTCATTCTGTTGAGATGTGGTTGAGGGGATGTACAGTCGAAAACATCAACCACAATCCAGGCAAGGTGCACCTGGGAAAGTTCAGAGCAATTGGAAGCCACCACCAAAAAACCCAGCCAAAATGAAACCCAAGAATAAGATTTATGAAGTACAAAAATAAAAACAAACAAAATCCACAAGAAAACCCCCCAAAAACCGACAACAAACCAAATAGCAAAGAAACAAACAAAGGGGGGGTGCAGGAAAGGTGGCTATAATTCCTCTATGTGGGTTAGGTAGAGTGTTTCAGCTCTTCCTGGGTGTATTTTGTTCTCTTTGTTAGAGAACAGTACTTCCCAGAGATACAGGGAAATTAAAACTGATATATATATATGAAGGTAGTATTGAGTAGGGACAAAAGGACTACATTGAAGCTTATATCTATATATATATAAAATAAAAAGAAAAAAGTATATATGTGGCAAAAGTTCAAGTTAAAATGTTACTATGGAATATTTTGTATTAAACATCTGGTTGAAATGATAAGTAGGTAAAAAAAAAAACAGAAGAAGTATGAGAAACAATTAAAAAAGAGAGAGAGAAAAGTTGTATCTAAGAAATACACAGGCCGTGAGGGAACAACAGGAGCTTAATATACTAATTTTCCCCTGGTGTTGGGGTTTTACAGTTTTATGGGGACCCTGGGGTTGTTTTCCTCTTGTTCTTCCAGCTTGTCTTCTGGGGGGGGCCTGCTGGATTGTTCTTCACTCAATCCTGCTTGAGCAAGTTGCCCTGCCCCCTATCAAGGGGCTGGGCTCCTTGGAAACTGCTTTTTGTCCTTTTGTTCTCTGGTGGCTTTTGTTCTCTGGCGGCTTTTTGCGCCTTTTTGGAGGGTCAGGGCAAAGGAAAATGACTGCACCCAGACCTCTGCCCCAGAGGAGAGGAGAGAAGCCACAGTCTGCTCCACTCTGAATCCTCCAGAACACACAGTCTCCCACTCTGCAAGCACCGCTGAAAACCACAGCCTCCCACAGGCAGTGGGAGTTCCCAGGGATCAGCTTAGCAGTGGACACCAGCCCCCAATTGTCTCTGCCCCCTGTGCCCCCAAAACCAAAAGCGATCCTGGACTGGGCAGGCCCCAGGTCTGTGGGCACAATTCCAAGCCAGGTCATCTCGGGCATGGGCAACAGGTGGGGGCAGCAATGGCGTTGGCGGCTGCTGCCTCTAGCCCTGTTTCTGCGAGATCAGATGCACGGCGTGTCCTCCTGGGCCGGTGTCAGCAGTGGCCACCCCAATCCGTGTGGGGTCCTCTCTGGTGCAGGCGTGGGCACGGGCGCAAGCAGTGGCTGGCGGCTCTGTGGCCACCGGGTCCCAGCATTTGCCCCTTAAATTCCTGTGTTCTGTTTGAGCACTGTTATCAGTCCCTTCCCATCCCTTGGCCACCACGTTCCAAGGTATTGCTGGTCCCCAGGCCCAGGATGCTTTTGTACGGGGGTATTACTTTCCAAAGGCTAGTTTCTGGCAGTCCCCTCCCCCTTCTGTTTATCCTCCGACTTCTGTCCCAGCAATTCCAACTCCGTCTTTTATACCTTTCCACTGATGATTCTCGGCCCCCCTAGAGATCCAGACGTATAATCTTATATCTCAGGCTAATTTCGTGAGTGTTCAGAGTGGCTTGGTAGATATCTAGCTAAATTCAGGGGACCAGTTGAAATAGAGTCCCACACTCCTCTGCCATCTTGCCTCCTATCTCTGTTTCCATGAATTTTTTTAATTCTGCTTTAATTTCCTGGTTGACCCATTCATTCTTTAGTAGGTTGCTCTTTAGCCTCCATGCATTTGAGTTCTTTCCAACTTTCCTCTTGTGATTGAGGTCTGAAAGCATTGTGGTCTGAAAATATGCAGGGAATGATCCCAATCTTTTGGTACCGGTTGAGACCTAATTTGTGACCCAGGATGTGATCTATTCTGGAGAATGTTCCATGGGCACTAGAGAAGAATGTGTATTCTGTTGCTTTGGGATGGAATGTTCTGAATATAGCTGTGAAGTCCATTTGGTCCAGTGTGTCATTTAAAGTCTTTATTTCCTTATTGATCTTTTGCTTAGATGATCTGTCCATTTCAGTGAGGGGGGTGTTAAAGTCCCCTACTATTATTGTATTATTGTCAATGTGTTTCTTTGATTTTGTGATTAATTGGCTTATATAATTGGCTGCTCCCATGTTAGGGGCATAGACATTTAAAATTGTTTTCTCTTCTTGTTGGATAGACCCTTTAAGTATGATACAGTGTCCTTCTTCATCTCTTATTATACTCTTTGGTTTAAAATCTAATTTGTCTGATATAAGGATTGCCACCCCAGTTTTCTTTACATGTCCATTAGCATGGTAAATGGTTTTCCACCCCCTCACTTTCAATCTGGAGGTGTCTTTGGGTCTAAAATGAGTCTCTTGCAGACAATGCTGGGTCTTGTTTTTTTATCTAATGGGACACCCTGTGTCTTTTCATTGGGGCATTTAGCCCATTTATATTCAGGGTAACTATTGAAAGATATGAATTTAGTGCCATTGTATTGCCTGTAAGCTGACTGTTACTTTTTATTCTCTCTGTTCCTTTCTGGTCTATGTTACTTTTAGGCTCTTTATTTGCTTAGAGGACCCCATTCAATATTTCTTGTAGGGCTGGTTTGGTGTTTGTAAATTCTTTTAATTTTTGTTTGTCCCAGAAGTTTTTTCTCTCTCCTTCTATTTTCAATGACAGCCTAGCTGGATATAGTATTCTTGGCTGCATAGTTTTCCCATTTAGTGCTCTGAATATATCATGCCAGTCCTTTCTGGCCTGCCAGGTCTCTGTGGATAGGTCTGTTGCCAATCTAATGTTTCTACCATTGTAGGTTACAGACCTCTTGTCCCGAGCTGCTTTCAGGATTTTCTCTTTGTCTCTGAGACTTGTGAATTTTACTATTAGATGTCGGGGTGTTGACCTATTTTTATTGATTTTGAAGGAGGGGTTCTTAGTGCCTCCTGGATTTTGATGCCTGTTTCCTTCCCCAAATTAGGGAAGTTCTCTGCTATAATTTGCTCCAATATACCTTCTGCCCCTCTCTCTCTTTCTTCTTCTTCTGGGATCCCAATTATTCTAATGTTGTTTTGCTTTATGGTATCACTTATTTCTCAAATTCTCCCCCTCATGATCAAGTAGTTGTTTATCTCTCTTTTTCTTAGCTTCTTTATTCTCCATCATTTGGTCTTTTATATCACTAACTCTCTCTTCTGCCTCATTTATCCTAGCAGTTAGAGCCTCCATTTTTTATTGCACCTCATTAATAGCCTTTTTTATTTCAACTTGGTTAGATTTTAGTTCTTTTATCTCTCCAGAAAGGGATTCTCTAGTATCTTCTATGCTTTTTTCAAGCCCAGGTGGTATCTTTATCATTGTCATTCTGAATTCTAGTTCTGACATCTTACTAGTGTCTGTATTGGTTAGGTCCCTGGCAGTAGGTACTGCCTCTTGCTCTTTTCTTGAGGTGAGTTTTTTCGTCTTGTCATTTTGTCCAGAGGTGCATAGATGAATGAGAGAACAAAATGTTAACAGGGTAACAATGACCCCAGAAAAATATACACTAAACAAATCAGAAGAGACCCAAAACCGGGGGGAAAAGAAAGGAAAAAAAAAAAAAAGAATATCATCATGCTGGTGAATAGAACAGAGCTACACACTAGATTTTGGGTTTATTTTGGTCTGTTAGAAGAAATTGCCTCCCAAAATTTTAAAAAAAGAAAAACTTATATATATACAAAAATAAGGGTAAATACGATGAAGGGATGGAATATGACTGTAAAGATGAAAAAAGCATAGAAGATACTAGAGAATCCCTTTCTGGAGAAATAAAAGAACTAAGCCATATTCTAGATTCATAAACTAGATTTAAGATATATTTTGATCTGTTAGAGGAATCTGTATCCCAAAATTTTAAAGAAAGAGAAACTTATATATATATATACAAAAAATAAGGTTAAATACAAGGGATAGACTACGACTAAAAATGAAAATTCAAAAAGATTTTTAAAAAGGAATTGATAAGATGTTGGTTGAACAAGGAAAGAAAAAAATTCAACTAAAAAATAGAAAAAGAAAAAAATAAAGAAAATTTTAAAAATTAACTTTGAAAGACTAAAGAATCATGGGGAAAAAGCCATGAATTCTATGTGCTGTATTCCCCTAGTGCTGGAGTTTTGCAGTTCTCATTGATCAGTAAACTTGGTCTTGGCTGGCTGTTCTTGCTAATCTTCTGGGGGAGGGGCCTCTTGCAGTGATTCTCAAGTGTCTTTGCCCAAGGCGGAGTTGCACCGCCCTTGCCAGGGGCTGGGCTAAGTAATCTGCTCAGGTTTGGCTCTTGGTAGTTTTTGTTCCCTGAAAGCTTTCCATACAGCTTTGGAAGATGAGAGTGAAAATGGCGGCCTCCCAATCTCTGGTCCTGGAGGAGCCAAGAGCTCAGGGCCCCACTCCTCAGTGAGCCCCCAGAGAAAAGCAATCAATCACTACTGTCTCCCTGGCTCCGGCCGCACTCTGAGCTCACCCGGCCTGTGACTGAGCATTTCTATCTCTGGCACACAACCCCGTTTGGAAGCTCCAAACCCATCAGATTCCTGTGGTGCACTCCCGCACCACTCCTCCCAGGGGAGGAAGGGGAGTCTCCCCGGATCTGCCGCTTTTTGGGTCCCTGCTGGAGGAGCAGTGTTCTGACTGCACTGCGGATCACAGTTCATGGCAGCCCCAAGCTGAGACCCCACTCCTCAGCTCTGTCTTTGCAGCCAGCTTCCCTGCTCCAATACCTAGGAACTCTGCCACACTCAGGCACCCCTGGTCTTTCTGTGACCCTGAGGGTCCTGAGACCACACTGTCCCAGCAAGGGTTCCACCCCCTGCTTAGCCACTGGAGTGATGTCCCTCAGCGGAGCAGACTTCTAAATGTTCCGATTTTGTGCTCTGCTGCTCTATCACTTGCCGGTAGCCAGCTGAGGGACGCTCCCTCCCCCTGCCATCTATCTTCCCTACCCTACCTTCCAGAAAGTGGTCGCTTTTCTGTTCATAGAATTGCTGCTATTCTTGTCTTTGATCTCCTGTTGAATCTGAATGGTTTGATAACTGTCTAGCTGAATTCCTGGGACCAGACGAAATTTAGGTCTCCTACTGCTCCGCCATCTTGCTTCTCCCCCCGAGTTTTTTCCACTTTTTGGCTATTTTTTATTATTATATTCAATTAGCCAACATATAGTACATCATTCGTTTTTTTTGTGATTTTTGTTTTTTTTATTATGTTTAGTTAGCCAGCACATAATACATCATTAGTTTTTGATGTAGTGTTCAACGTTTCATTGGTTGCATATAACACCCAGCGCTCATCACCACAAGTGCCCTCCTTAATACCCATCACTCAGTTACCCCATCCCCCCACCCCCTCCCTTCTGTAACCCTCAGTTTAGTTCCCGGAGTCCAGAGTCTCTCATGGTTTGTCTCCCTCTCTGATTTCTTCCCATTCAGTTTTCCCTCCCTTCCCCTGTGGTCCTCCATGCTATTCCTCATGTTCCACATATGAGTGAAACCATATGATAATTGACTTTCTCTGCTTGACTTATTTCACTTAGCATAATCCCCTCCAGTTCCATCCATGTCAATGCAAATAGTGGGTATTCATCCTTTCTGATGGCTGAGTAATATTCCATTGTATATATGAACCACATCTTCTTTATCCATTTTTCTGTTGAAGGGCATCTTGGCTCCTTCCACAGTTTCGTTATTGTGGACATTGCTGCTATGAACTTTGGGGTGCATGTGGCCCATCTTTTCACTTCATCTGTATCTTTGGGGTAAATACCCAGTAATGCAATTGCTGTGTCATAGGGTAGCTCTGTTTTTAACATCTTGAGGAACCACCATACTGTTTTCCAGAGTGGCCGTACCAGCTTGCATTCCCACAACAGTGTAAGAGGGCTTCCCTTTCTCCACATCCTTGCCAACACTTGTTTCCTGTCTTGTTAGTTTTTGCCATTCTAACTGGTGTAAGGTGGTATCTCAATGTGGTTTTGATTTGTATTTCCCTGATGGCTAGTGATGTTGAACATTTTTTCATGTGTATGTTAGCCATTTGGTTGTTTTCTTTGGAGAAGTGTCTGTTCATGTCTTCTGCCCATTTCTTGACTGGATTATTTGTTTTTTTGGGTATTGAGTTTGAGAAGTTCTTTATAGATCTTGGATACCAGCCCTTTATCCATAATGTCATTTGCAAATATCATCTCCCATTCTATGGGTTGCTTCTTAGTTTTGTTGACTGTTTCCTTTGCTGTGCAAAAGCTTTTTATCTTGATGAGGTCCCAAAAGTTCATTTTTGCTTTTGTTTCCCTTGTTTTTAGCTATTTTGAATAATATTTCCATGAATATTCATATATAAACATCTGTTTGGGTCTCTGTTTTCAATTATTTTGAGTATATACCTAGAAGTAGAATTGCTGGGTCATATGACAATTCTATCTTTAACTTGTTGAGGAAATGACCAACTGTTTTCCACAGTGGCTGGATCTAAATTCCAGAAAATTTTCAGAAAAATTCTATACAAAAACCTAAAAGGTCCTATGTGATTTGTCCTACCGTATATTAACTCTCTGACCTTACTCTGCTTTAGCCATCCTGACTTTCTCTGTTGTTCCTCAAACTCACCAGGTACACCCCTACCTCAGGGTTTTTGTACTTGCTATCCCTTCTGCCTAGAACACTCTTGTCCAGATATCTATGTGTGATGCTCCCTCACTTCTTCTAGATTTTTTGCTCAAATATCAGCTAACTTCTGCAGGTAAAATTGTAACCCTAGTCCTACCCCAGCACTCCCTATCCCCTTTTCCTGCTGTATGTATCCCTGCAGTCTGCTAGGGCTGACATAACAAAGTACCACAGACTGAGTGGATTAAACAACAGAAATTTATATTCTCACACTTCTGGAGGCTAGAAGTCTGAGGTCACGCAGGATTTATTTCTTTTGGAGACTCTCTCCCTGGTTTATATATGACCATCTTTCTCCTGTGTTTTCACACAATCTTCCTTTTGTATGTGTCTGTGTCCAAATTTCTTTTTATAAGGACATCTACCATATTGAATTAGGGCCTACCCCAATGACTCCAGTTTAATTACCTCTTTGAAGACCCTGTCTCCAAATAAAGCCATATTCTGAGGCACTGGGAGTTGGGACTCTAACATATGAATTGGGTGGGGGGCACACAATTCTGTTCATAACACCTGCTTTATATTTTCCTTAACACTTATTTTTCTCAGACATACTATATTTTACTTACATATTAAATTTATTGTTTATTGTCTTTCTCCTGCACTCAAATGTAAGCTCAGTTATATCAGCCCCATTTATTTTCCTACCAACATATCCCTAGTGCCTTGAACAGTGCCTGGAACACAGTAGGTTCCCAACAGATATATGTTGGATGAACGAATATTACCCTCATCAGACTGGAGGTTCCTGAGGACAGGGACTCCCTAGAGAAAGAAAACTATCTCTCTCATCAGCCAGAATTTTCTTCATGGTCAGGAACCATATCTCCTCCTGACTAAGTGGTGATTCTTCTTTCATTAAATACTAAGGGTAGTGTTTTGCTTTATATGAAATCATTCATTGAAAGTCCAATGCTAAAAGAAAAAAATCAATGCCTAGTAAATAAACTCTCTTTAACGTGAGTCATGTTAACAAAACTGCAGAATTATGACCCAACCATCTACCCTTCTACTTTGATATTGAGCTTTTGATGTTAATTTGATTCATTTATCTTTTACCAATGTACAAAGACTGCTGAGCAGAGGACCTTTTTGGTGCCATGGAAAATGTATAAATAAAAACTAAATAAAAAATGAGTCCTGGTCCCCCATTCATCCCTAAATTTTTTGTTCAACCTTGGCCACACCACTTCCCCTTTGATGGATTCCATTTTCTCACATGCAAAATGAGAGGATAAGAAAAAATTTATTCTATGTTCCCAATTTTATGAATGCTACCATCACTTACCAAATTGCTTAGACCAAAATTCTTATTGTAACCCTAGATTTCTCTTTCTCACCCTTTATATCTAATCCCTCAACAAACCCTATCCTGTACTGTCCTATCCTTTCTATCTCCTAAATATACCTTCTATCAGATGTATACTCTCCATTTCCACTACTACCATCCTGATGGAAGCCAACATCATCTCTAACCTGGACTACTGCAATAATCTCTTATCTGGTGTACCCACTTAAGTCTTCCTAAATAGCATATCTATTTTTTTTTAGTTTTTATTTAAATTCCCATTAGTTAACATACAGTGTAATATTAGTTTCAGGTGTACAATATAGTGATTCAACACTTCCATACATCACCCTGTTGCTCATCGCAACAAATGCACTCCTTAATCCTCATCACCTATTTCACCCAGGCCCCACCCACCTCCCCTCTGGTAACCAACAGTTTGTTCTCTATAATTGAGAGTCTGTTTCTTGGTTTGCCTCTCTCTCTCTCTTTCTCTCTCTCTCTCTCTCTCTTTCCCTTTGCTCATATGTTTTGTTCTTAAATTTCACATATGCGTAAAATCATATAGTATTTGTCTTTCTCTGACTGACTTATTTTGCTCAGCATAATACTCTCTAGCTCCATCTATGTTGTTGCAAATGGCAAGATTTCATTCATTTAACTATGTTATTCTATCTAAAACCAATAGACTCCCCCTATAGAAAACGTTCTATAACCTGGTGTCTAAAACTTTTAAAACCTGGCCCCTGCCTAACTCTCTCACTTCATCTCCTGCCTCATTCCTCATGTTTCAGTCCTTAGGTACTCTTCACATTGGGATATTACTTGCTCCTGAACCTTAACCTAGATGTGGACCCTGTCTACAATCCCCACCAACTATACACTTAGATCCTTCCCCTTCATAAAACCACTCTCACTCATCTCACAAGATTTCCCTCAGGTGATTACTCATGGAGGAATTTTTCCCTTTATCCCCACTCTGAACAAATTGCCTCTCATTGGGGCTTCCACAAAGTTTCTCCTCTACCTATAACAAAATTATATTCTTGTACTGTAAGTGTCTATTTAGCTACCATTCTCTTCCATGAGGCCATGAACTCCCCGATGGCAAGAGTAATATCTCATTCATCTTGGTATCTCCAATGCTAAGCCCCAGTTCCTTACACATAGTTAATACTCAGAAGCTAAGTTGAAAATAAAGCCAAAGTTCCCTTATAGGATAAGTGGAAAGAGCCATGAACCAATAAATTGGACCAAGTCATAAAACATTGGTTCAGGGGTACCTGGGTGGCTCAGTCGGTTGTGTCTGTCTTCAGCTCAGGTCATCATCATGGGGTCCTGGGATCGAGCGCTGCATTGCTCTCCCTGTTCAGCAGGAAGTCTGCTTCTCCCTCTCCCTCTGCCACTCCCCCTGCTTGTGCGCTCTCTCTCTCTCTCAAATAAATAAATAAATAAAATCTTTAAAATAATTGGTTCAAGTCCCTACTCAATCTCTTACTAATTGTATGACTAAAGTGTATCTGTGTGAAATAGATACTAACCAATAACATTTAGTGAGCTTGTACTATGTGCCAGGCACTGTGCTAGGTGCTTTACCTAGAAAAATCTCATTTAATACTTACAAACAACACTTTGAAATAGATATTATTATTATTATTATTATTATTATTACTGCTTTAGAGATGAAGAAGGAGACTTCATGGTGGTAAGTGAACTGATCAAGGTCATAGAAGTTGAGATATGGAATACTGTGGACTCTCTACAAAGAAGTAAGAAGGCACAAAGCCACCTTTCTTCTAGATTGAGGGCACTGGTGGTGAGAGACAATAATAAATCATGACCTCCTCTGGGGCAGAGGGGGTCAGTGGGCATGACAGGCTGGAGGACAAACCTGGTTAACAGTCCAAGGAAAGTGGTAAGGTGAGCAACGGAAAGCAGGAAGGAAGCTTTACATTTTCATTGAAGCTTATTTTGTGACTGACAGCTGTAGATATTAGAGATAAGTCATCAGCTTCTAGTTTTGCCTCCTTTCCTTTTTTTCCCTTGAAAAGATCTGTGTGTGTGTGTGTGTGTGTGCGTGCACGTGCTTGGGGGTGCTTGAGTCTAATTGAGTATGAAATACATATATGAACCATGGGTAGCATTATTTTTCTTTTATTAGCTACTGATTGCCCCTCTCCCTACCCCTTCCTTGGCTCCCTTGAATGACTCTGTATTTCTTGGGCACCTTTTCTCCAAAGCTATAGGGGCCTCCCAAAGAGAACATGTCCAGTTTGTCCTTCCCCCAAATGTCTCAGCGTTTCTAGAAAAAAAAAAAAAGGCCATCAACCCTAGGTCTTGGCAGGGATTCACTGGAAAAGTCTTCAGCTGGCATCTGATTTGGGTCTGACAATATCTTGAAGGGTCTTTCTTCATTGTACTCTGAGGTGATGCTCTCAGACAGAGGGAAAATAATGGAGGGACTGGGTCATCTGATAATAGGAACTTATAGAATAAAATTCTTTCTCTATAAAGCTGGAAATATATATTTAAAAATGGGAAGAGGAACTGAATAAACTTTTTTCCAAAGAAGACATGTAAACAGCCAATATGTACACAAAAATGTGTTCAACATTACTATTCATCAGAAAAGTACAAATCAAAACCACAATGAGATATCACTTATTATCTATCTATCTATCTATCTATCTAGATATATGCTTATTAAAATGACTATTACCAAAAGACAAGAAATAACATGCATTGGCAAGGATGTGAAAAAAAAAAAAAAACACTTGTGCACTGTTGGTGGGAATGTAAATTGTTGCAGCCACTATGGAAAACAGTATGGAGTTTCCTCAAAAAAAAATAAAAACTAGACATAGAGGTGCATATATCTTTTCAAATTAGTGCTTTTGTTTTCTTTTAGTGAATACCCAATAGTGGAATATGAAAGCAACCCAAGTGTCCATCGACAGATGATCGGATAAAGAAGATGTGGTGTATATATAGATACAATGGAATATTGCTCAGCCATAAAAAAGGATGAGATCTTGCCATTTGTGACAACATGGGTGGACCTAGAGGGTATTATGCTAAATGAAATAAGGCAGATAAAAATGCATACCATATGATTTCACTTTTATGTGGAATCTAAACCAAAAAAAAAAAGGCAAATGAATAAACAAACAAAAAGCAAAAACAGACCCATAAATACAGAGAGCAAACTGATGGTTGCCAGAGGAGAAGGGTGTGGGGGCATAGGCAAAGAGGGTAAAGGGGAGTGGGAAATACAGGCTTCCAGTTATGGGATAAAGAATTCATGGGAATAAAACTGAGGGTTCTAGAGGGGAGGGGGTTGGGAGGATGGGTTAGCCTGGTGATGGGTATTGAGGAGGGCACGTTCTGCATGGAGCACTGGGTGTTATGCACAAACAATGAATCATGGAACACTATATCTAAAACTAATGATGTAATGTATGGGGATTAACATAACAATAAAAAAATTAAAAAAAAAAAAAAAAAAAAAAAAGAATTCATGGGAATAAAAGATGCAGCATAGGTAATATAGTCAATGGTATTGTGATGGTGTTGTATGGTGACAGATGGTAGCTACACTTATGTGAGCATACTGTAACATATAGACTTACTGAATCACTATGTTATACATCTGAAACTAATGTAACATTATGAGTCAACTATATTTCAATAACATATAATATACAATAGAAATAATAATACACAGAGCTGACAATAATCCAGTAATTCCACTTCTGAGTATTTATCTCAAGAAAATGAAAATACTAACTCAAAAAGATAAGTCAGAAAGAGAAAAACAAATACTGTGTGATAGCACGTATATGTGGAATCTAAAAAAAGCCAAACTTGTGAAAAAAGAGGATAGGATGATAGTTACCATGGGCCAGGAGGTGGGGGAATTGAAATGTTGGTCAAAGGGCACAAACTTGCATTTAGAAGATGAATTAAGTTCTGGAGACCCAAAGCACAGCATTGTGGTTATAATTAACAATACTGTATTATATACTTGAAAATTGTTAAGAGAATAGATTTTAAATGTTCTCACTGCAAAAAATAAATGATAATTAATGTAACTTGATGGGTGTGTTAGCTAATGTTACATTCATAATCATATTGCAATATATAAGTGTACCAAATTAACACTGTATACCTGAAACTTACACAATGTTATATGTCAATTATATCTCAATAAAATGAAATATTTATAGATATATGTATGCACAGTGGTTAAATTTACACACTTATTTCTTCTTACTCAGTGAGATGAGAAGCCTTAAAACAATGTAACAATCAATAAACACACCTAGCACTCAGATCTGGTTTCTAACACCATTCTCCAATAAAAGAAACCAGGGCTTTGTGAAGAAATGGCTCATTCTAGCATTGGAATAGGAATTGTACATGACTACTTTGGAGTATCTTCTAATACCAGAAATAAAAATGTGCTAATAAATAAAATGAGCTTATGTGAAAGGAATACAGGAGCCAATTGAAATGGCTCCTAATGACCAAAGGTGGAACAATTTGAATAACAAAACAAAATAGTATAAGCTTGTAACACAAAAGCACAAAATAAATATCCATGAGTCCTTCCTGATATAAATAAATTACTAAATAAATAAATAAATAAATGAGAAGAGACAAATCTCAGGTGCAGAAGAATTCCAAATAATTTATACAGATTCTGCACCTTAAGGAGGTAAAGCATGACTCCTTACTCTGTAAGTGTGGGCTGTACATAGTGACTTTCTTCCAAAGAGTACAGTATGAAAACAGAAAAAATAGTAACTTTATAGTAGAGAACCCGACAAACATTACTTAAAGCTTAGTGATCAAGGTCAACATATATTGATAATATACTTTTGAAATATTGTGATGAGAATAGCACTTTACCTCTGAGGTCTTCCTCCCCAAAACACATTACACCAGTCTAATTATGAGAAAAAAAATCAGAAAAATTTGAAATCCATTGTACTGAATTCCTGACCAGTAATCCTTAAAACTGTCAAGGTCATCAAAAACTAGGGAAGTCTGGGGCGCCTGGGTGGCTCAGTTGGTTGGGCGACTGCCTTCGGCTCGGGTCATGATCCTGGAGTCCCTGGATCGAGTCCCGCGTCGGGCTCCCTGCTCGGCGGGGAGTCTGCTTCTCCCTCTGACCCTCCCTCCTCTCATGTGCTCTCTCTCATTCTCTCTCTCTCAAATAAATAAATAAAATCTTTAAAAAAAAAAAAACTAGGGAAGTCTGAAAAACTATCAAAACCCAGAAGAGCCTAAAGAGATGTGGCATCTGAATGTAATGTGGTAAGCTGATTGGAATACTGTGGAACAGAAAAGAGACATTAGGGAAAAACTGAGGAAATCTGAGTGAAGTAGGGACATCAATAATAAAGTACCATGTTGGTTCATTATGAAAAATGTACCATGCTAATTTAAGATGTTAATAATAGGGGAAACTGGGTGTGCAGTATGTGAAAACTCTCTATACTATCTTTGCAATAATTCTGTAAATCTAAAACTGTTCTAACATAAAAAAAGTTTATTCAAAACAAATTGATTATATATATATATATATAGTCAAAGGGAGAGATTTAGTGTAATATCTTACAATGTTATAAAAGTATAACTGAGTTATATCCTTGGAACACGAAAGTAAGAGCAATTGAATTTGCAGTGGAACAGAAGAGTCAGGGAGAGTTCCACAGAAGAAGTGGCTTTTGAACTGGATTTATTTCATTCTTCCTTTTCCTAATTGCTGGAGATAAAACAGTGAGCAGCACAGACATGACGCTTGCTCTCTTTGGGCTTATATTCTAGTTAGGTGTGACTCAAAAAACATAAGCAAAAAAATTAAAATTTTCTTTAATTATGAAAAAAGAGGGATGGTGAAAACAAAGGAAACATTGCAAAGGCACAGAGATTTAAAGGCACCTCATGGTTTTAGGGACACAGAGCCTATCATGAGTGGTTCCAATATAAACAGGGTTGGGACTAGGGTAAGCTGAGTGAAACATCCAGGGCACAAAAATTTAAGGAGACACTCACTCTTAGATTTATACCCTAAGTACCTCACCCTAGTCTCACCTTTGAACATAAGGTTTGCAATGGGGAGTTGGGAGAAATTAAATCAAGAGACCAGACTGGGACCATATTGTGTAGGGTCTTGCATGCATTAATAAAAAGTTGAGGCTTTAGTTTGTAGGTGGTGGGGAATCATAGGAGCTTTTTAAGCTAGAGTGAAAACTAGTCATATCTGTGCTTTAGAAAGGTCACCTTACAAACTAGAAAAAAAGGAGTGAGGGCAGTAGAAAACAGAAGACTAGATGGCCATTAAGAAGACAACGGGTTTTTTCTATATAGGACACTCATGTCTATTTTTGAGGACCCAGAGAAGAAGGTAGTGGAGAGGAAAACATCCAAGAACTGAACTGGTTGAGCTCCATGAGGACAAGACAGTTACTGTTTTATTCTCAATTGTAAACCCCAGTGCCTTGGACAGTGCATGGAAGGTAGGAATTGTTTAATAACTATTTGTGAATGGATACATGAATAAATGGAAAATATAGAAACAAGGTCCTTAAGGACTTAGAAGAGAAGAGATTTTAGGGTTGGAATTTGTCTTATAAAGGAGAAGGACACACTTTTCTTGGGAGGAGAAGCTAACACAAAACTAATAACTCTTCTTCCAAGAGAGTTCTGCTTTGAAGACAGATGTGATGCCTGTGGTCTTCTTAGGGGATGTAGAGGACAGTGATAAGGTTGAGGATTGCAAGACAGTGAGGCAAGATATGCATGGCCCTTGGTCAGCTGTAGGGTGACTTGTAAGTAATGACCACTGAAAGACAGACATGGCTTCTAAGGGTTTTCCATGGCCCAAGGAAGTTTCCAAGCTGTTGAACTATTGTGATTTTCACAGAAGCTAAAGCAGCTATATCTATAAATCTTCAATATCACTCCCCCTCCCCCACACACAGGAACCAGAGCCTTCTTATGATGGTAAGGAATGCATTTCTCTGAGAATTATTAATACCAATTTTGAATAAAGGCAACTGAATAGTGCAACAAAAAATTTACCTATTCTATCCAGGGAAAATAACCAAACAGAACTAATGACCTACAATGGGACTAACAATTTAAAAATAACTTCATTTTTATGGGAAAGAGAAATTAGCTGGATCACCTGGTATTCCCAAAGGATATATTGTTGTGTGAAGTCATCAAGGGTACTCAGATACACTAGGATGAAACAACAATGGACAGACCAAAAGTTAGACTGAGGAGTTGGTTCTTGGATGGCATAGTCATGCCAAGCTATTAAGAGGTTGTTGAGGTCATTTGGGAGCCATCCTCAGCCTTTCAAGATAATTTCAGGGCTCACTCATGCCCTTCCTGCCCTTTATAACTGCCCTACACTGGAAAGTTGATGTCTGAAGTTGGTTATGAGTCATTTTGTAGACTGTGTCCAAAATACACCCTTCAATAGGATGTTAGTAGATGTGTCATGAAAAATAAGTTCTCTCGTCAAATGAGTGTGGAAAATGCTGGGCTATATACAGTTAAACTGTATGCTTTATTGCAATATGTTTTGAAACCTTTAATATAGTAAATGGGTACTATAATTACCCAAGAAGGGATAAAGTTTGCAGTGTTCCTGGTTATTTAACCTGGAATACCTGACTAGTGTTTCACAGACCACCATTTGAGATACATTGTTCTAAAGCATTATTTCTGAAAGTCCATTGTTAAAATGCAAATAGAACACTTGGGGGAAAGTAATGCACTATTAGCACCCACTTTCATATTTGATGGCAACATGTTCCTGGAGAGATAAAGTATCAGAAACATACGTTGTTCTCAGAGAGTTCACAGTCTACAGGTGAGGCACAAGAAATAATAAAATACACAATAAATGTTATGCTAAGGAATTACATATGCTGTAAGATGGTATGGTGTTTTGGATGAAAGTGGTGGCAGTGAAAATGGAAAGAAATAGATATGGGATATATTTTAGAGGCAAGACCAATAGGACTTAATAAAGGATTGCAGGATGTAGGGTGAAGGAAAGGAGAAAGTATAAAAATGACCCAAAGTGTTTGATTTTGCATCTACATGGATGGTAATGCCACTCACTGTGACACAGAATGGAAAAAGAGAGTGGGTTGTGGGAAGAGGAGTTTAACCTGTGGGATTTCTAAAGACAATTATTCTCAGCATCACCTTGCATGGCTGTTATTACTCTCTCCACTCTGCCACATGGTAAAGTGAAGAACCAGTTCTCATGAGAGATGTCACATTAAAGATTCTAAATCATTTATCCTTTCACTTATTCCTATGGTAGCTTAATTGATTAACTGAAATACCAGACATAGCCTACAGCAGTTAGGATTTCACAGGCAGAACAGGGCTATTTCACAGAATAAGGTTGTTTCTGATTAAATATAGGAGATAAACATATTAACAGATTAAGATTGTTAAATTTTATAAGATTTTTAACATTAAAGGAGTGAAAATATAGCAAATTATACATAGCTTTACATTTTTTCCATATTCTCAATCAAACAATATTTATTATGTGTCTAGTAATTGCCAAGTT
This sequence comes from Phoca vitulina, assembly GCF_004348235.1. Lineage (NCBI taxonomy): Eukaryota > Metazoa > Chordata > Mammalia > Carnivora > Phocidae > Phoca > Phoca vitulina. Next base: position 14,371,967 of record NW_022589742.1, read on the forward strand.
AGGTCCTGAATTATACAAAGACGAACCAGTCAAAGCTCTTTATAGTAAATCGTTTGGTCTTGGGGTAGGTGGGTATCACAAAATGTAAAATTAAGTGAAATAAAGTTTTATAAGTTCTGTGCCCCAATGTTCATAGCAGCAATGTCCACAATAGCCAAACTGTGGAAGGAGCCAAGATACCCTTCAACAGATGAATGGATAAAGAAGATGTGGTAGATATATACAATGGAATATTACTCAGCCATTAGAAAGGATGAATACCACCATTTGCATCGACATGGATGAAACTGGAGTTTCACTAAGTGAAATAAGTCAAGCAAAGAAAGACAATTATCACATGGTTTCACTCATATGTGGAATATAAGGAATAGCACAGAAGGGAGGGAAAACTGAATGGGAAGAAATCAGAGAGGGAGACAAACCATGAGAGACTCTGGACTCCGGGAACCAAACTGAAGGTTACAGAAGGGAAGAGTGGGGGGATGGGTGAGCCTAGTGATGGGTATTAAGGAGGGCACGTGTGGTGATGAGCACCGGGTGTTATACGTAACTAATGAAATGTTGAACACTACATCAAAAACTAATGATGTACTATATGCTGGCTAATTGAACATAATAGTAAATAAAATTTAAAAAATAAAATAATAAAATAAAGTAAAATAAAACAAAATAAAATTTAGTAATAGCTATAAGACTGAAAAGAAAAGAAAAGAAAAAAGTCAGTTAAAATCTTTTGCAAGAGTTCAAACAGAAGATAATGGAGCAGAATTCGTGGAGTTGAAGAGGGATTGATCAGAGACATCAAAAAGAATCTAAGAAGCTATTGACTTTCTGTATGTGCAATAGACATCAGGATTGAATTCTAGGGGCACTGGGGTGGCTCAGTCAGTTAAGCATCCGGCTCTTCATTTTGACTCAGGTCATCATCTCAGGGTTGTGAGATCGAGCCCTACACTGGGCTCTGTGCTGGGCGTGGAGACTGCTTAAGATTCTCTCACTCCTTCTCCCTCTGCCCCTCACCGCCTCTCTCTCTCTCTCTCTCTCTCTCTCTCTCTCTAAGAAAAAAGAACGGAGTCTAAAGATAATGCTCTTATTTTTTTCTGCACAAACAACTTAATGGTACAATTTTATTTATTTTAGCAACAAACATTTAAATTGAAAAGGAAATTTAGTAACATTGTGATACAGTTCTGTGTCCACTTAGCTAAGCTATAGTCCCCCAATTATTCACACTAATCTAGATATAGCTGTGAATGTATTTTGTAGATATAATAAACATATATAATCAGTTGACTTGAAGTAAAGAAGAGTATCCTAAATATGAGTGGGCATGACTGAGTCCACTGAAAGGTCATAAGAGCAGAACTGAGGTTTTTCTGAAGAAGATATTCCGCCTCGGAGCGCCTGGGTGGCTCAGTCGGTGAAGTGGCTGCCTTCGGCTCAGGTCATGATCCCAGGGTCCTGGGATCGAGCCCCGCATCGGGCTCCCTGCTCAACGGGGAGCCTGCTTCTCCCTCTCCCACTCCCCCTGCTTGTGTTCCCTCTCTTGCTGTCTCTCTCTGTCAAATAAATAAATAAAAATCTTAAAAAAAAAAAAAAAAAAAAAAAGAAGATATTCCACCTCTGGTCTGCAACTTCAGCTGGTGCTGAAGAATTCCAGTCAGGCTGTCAGTCTGCCCTGTAGATTGCAGACTTCTTAGCCCTCACATTCATATATATATGGTTCCATTTCTCTAGTGGAACCCTGACTGATAAAAAATATTTCTAGAAATAGATCTGATGATAGATGCAAAAGACCTTTATACTGAAACTTGAATCGTATTTTGAGAAAAATTCTAAAGACATAAATGGCGAGATAGATGGTATGGATCAGAAATTATTGTTGGGATTAAATATTGTTAGGATGTAAAATCTCCCTAATTAATACACAGATTCAACACAATCTTAATGAAAATCCATTATGTTTTTAGAGAATTTACTAGGTGATCCTAAAATTCATAAGGAAAAACAAAAGACAGGAATAATGGAGATTTTGTAGAAGAGGAGCAAAGAAGATAAATTCACTACCAGATAACAATACCTATTATAAAGGGATAGTAATTAAGAAGGTGTAAGTTTGGCAAAAGGATAAGCAAACTAATTAATGGAACAAAACCTAGAGTCCAGAATCAGACACACACATATATGATGATCTGATTTATGAAAAGAAGACTGATTCTGTAGTACGTCGGAGAAAGATTGGTCTGTTCAATAAATACTTCTAGGTCGGGTGACTATCCATATGAAAAAAATTAACTTTGAATAGACTTCCAGAATGATCATTTGATAAGCACAGAGGACACTATCCCAGCAAAGCAACCTTTTAACTAGTGGAAATTACTTTTGGAAAACAAAGCATTTAAAGTCTCTGCAAATTTCATAAGTGCCTAAAGCAAATGGTGAAACATCTAATCAAAAAAATCATCTAACTCTCAATAAGAACAATAAGAGTTTGTGGCATTTGAGCCTTGATATATTTATATCCCCAACACTACCAGCTCAGTGGGGTGGAAACTCTGCTCCAGGCATCTGCAGTCAAGAATATGGGCTCCCTCTCCACCTAACCCCCAGTGTAGGACCACAGTTTTATCTTGAGAGGCTCTGACAACCAGCATCACTTATCACCCCAAGCTCCATAGTGCAGAAATTCTATTCTAGGCAGTTACAGTAAACCAGTCTTCCTTCCCTCCACCAGTCTCTACTCATAGAAAGAAACTCTTTCCAAGCATGGCAGGCAGAGTATGTTTGACCCTGAACAAACGTGAACCAACTCTCTAGAAGGGCAGGGGTTACACACTAAAAGGGTCAAGAAGAAAGGATCAGGGCCCTCTCTACTTCATGCCCAGAGCTCTGTTCCTTGAGCTGGGGCGAAATCTAGGAGAAGCTCTTGTCTCTACCCCTTGCTCCTTTGCATTGGCACATAAGTTCTTCCCAGGGGGAAAAGGCAAACAGAAGAACAAAAAGCTACACAGATCAGACTAAGGGGACTAATTATTTTGAAAAGAGTGTAGGGAAGTTCAAGCACAATGACATTGTTGAAAACAATTCAAACTTTACTGGTGACCAATTAAAAGAAAACTGGTAGCTCCATGATACTTACAACAACAAGCTAAAAGGTAGACCAACTAGAAGTTTATCAAAGAGAACCAGGAAAAGGTACAAGAAGAGTCCCCCTTTGGTCCTATATCAAATGAGGTTAGTTGTGGATTTTAATAGATGCCCTTTATCAGATTGAAGAATTCGCCTTCTATTCACTGTCGAGTGTTTTCTCATGAATGTTGGATTTTGTCAAATGTTTTTTCAGCAACTATGGACATGGTCAAGTGGTTTTATCCTTTATTCAATTCATATGCTGTATTATATTGATTGATTTTTGCATGTTAAACAAAGCTAGAATTCCTGGAATAGTTTCCACTTGGTCATAATGTATAATCTTTTTTATATGTTACTAGATTCACTTTGCTAACATTTTGTTGAGGATTGTTGGTCTATATTCACAAGGAATATTGGTCCATAGTTTTATTTTCTTATACTTTCTTTCTCTGGTTTTGGTATCAAGGTAATATTGGTTTCAAATAATTAGTTGGGAGTGTCCTCTTTCTATTTTTTGAAAGAGTTCATAAAGGATAATTTTTAAAATGTCCAGGTTTCAATAAAAAAATTGCAAAGTAGAAAAAGAAACAAGAAATTATGGCTTACTAAAAAGAATTAAGAGAAACTGTCCTTGAGGAAGCACAGACATAGAACTTCCTAGACAAATATTTTAAATCAAATGTCTTAAATATGTCACTTTTAACAATGACATATTTCATTCATTCAACAACAAATATCTAGAAAGATCAGTAAGGAAGTAGAGGATTTGAACAACATTATAAACTAATTAGATATCTATAGAACACTGCACCCATCAAAAACAGAATATGCAATCTTTTCAAGTGCACATGGAACATTTTATACGATAGAGCATATGTTAGGCCATAAAACCAGGCTCAAAAATTTTTAAAGCTTGAAATCTTACAGAGTATCTTCTCTGGAAACAATGGAATAAAGCTAGAAATCAGTAACAGAAGGAAGACTAGAAAATTCTCAAATACATGGAAGTGAAATAACACACTCTTAGTCAATTGGTCAAAGAAGAAATCAAAACAGGAATTAGAAAATACTTTGGGATAAATGAATATAACATACCATATACCATACACGACATACCAAAACTTATGGTAAGCAGTCTTAGAAGAAAGTGTTTAACTACAAACGCCTACATTTAAAAGAAGGAGCTCAAAAAACCTAACTTTCACTTTAAGGGACTAGAAAAGCTAATGCAAATTAAAAAAAAAGTTGGCAGAAGGAAATAATAAGTATTAAAGCAGAGATAAATTAAATAGAGAATATTAAAAAACAATAGGTAACACAACCAACAGCTAGTATTTTGAAAAGATCAACAAAATTGACAAAACTTTAGCTGGACTGAGGGAAAAAAGACACAAATAACTATAATCAGAAATGAAAGTGGGGCATTACTAATCATATTATAGAAATAAAAGATTATAAGAAAATAGTATGATCAACTGTAAACTAACAAATTTCCCCAAGAAGAAATCGAAAATCTGAACAAAGGAAACAATCAACAAAACTAAAAGGCAGCCTATGGAATGGGAGAAGATATTTGCAAATGACATATCTGATAAAGGGTTAGTATCAAAAATCTATAAAGAACTTATCAAACTCAACACCCAAAAAACCCCCAAATAATCCAGTTAAGAAATGAGCAGAAGACATAGACACTTTTCCAAAGAAGATATCCAGATGGCTAATAGACCATGGAAGGATGCTCAGCATTACTCATAATCAGGAAAATACAAATCAAAACCACAATGAGATACTACCTCACACCTGTCAGGATGGCTAAATTTAACAACACAAGAAACAAGAAGTGTTGGTGAGGATGCAGAGAAAGGGGAACTGTCTTACACTGTTGGTGGGAATGCAAACTGGTGCAGCCACTGTGGAGAACAGTATGGAGGTTCCTCAAAAAGTTAAAAATAAAACTATCCTATGATCCAGCAATTGAAATACCCTATGATCCAGCAATTGCACTAAATTGTATTTATCCAAAGGATAAAAAAATACAGATTTGAAGGGGTACATGCACCCTGATGTTTATAGCAGCTTTATCAACAATAGCCATTGACTGATGAATGGATAAAGAAGATGTGGCATATATACAATGGAATATTACTCAGCCATCAAAAAGAATGAAATCTTGCCATTTGCAATGACATGGGTGGAGCTAGAGTGTATTATGTTGAGCAAAATAAGTCAGATAGAAAAAGACAATTACCATATGATTTCGCTCACATGTGGAATTTAAGAAACAAAACAGATGAATATAGGGGAAGGGGGAAAAAGAGAGAGGGAAACAAACCATAAGAGACTCATAAAGAGAGAGAACAAACTGAGGGTTGGTGGAGGGAGGTGGGCGGGGGGCTAGATGGGTGTTGAGTATTAAGGAGGGCGCTTGTTGTGATGAGCACTGGTTATTGTATGTAAGTGAAGAATCACTGAATTCTACTCCAGAAACCAATATTGCACTGTATGTTAATTAACTAAAATGTAAATAAAAATTTAAAAAGAAAAAAGAAAATCTGAACAGACCTGCAACAAGTAAGGAGATTGAGTCTTTTCCCTAAGAAAAGAAAACCCAGGACCAGGTGGCTTTACTGATGAATAGTATGGGTGTTCTGCCAATAAAAATAAAAATAGCATATGATCCAGTAATTCCACTACTGGGTATTTACCCAAAGTAAACAAAAACACTAACTCAAAAAGACATACGAACCCATAAGTTTATTGCGGCATTATTTATAATAGCCAAGATATGGAAACAACGGAAATGTCCACTGACAGATGAATGGATAAAGAAAATGTGATATATACATACAATGGAATATTACTCAGTTATATTATTTTTTATTTATATTATAAAAATGAAATCTTGCCATTTGCAACAACATAGATGGATCTAGAGGGCATTATGCTATGAAAATAAATCAGGCAAAGACATGTACCATATGATTTCACTTATATGTGGAATCTAAAAACCAAACAAAAGAACAAACAAATAAACCAATAGAGACAGAATCATAAATACAGGGAACAAACTGGTGGTTGCCAGAGGGGAAGGGGCTAGGGGATTATCAAAATAGGTGAAGAGGATTAAGAGGTACAAACTTCCAATTACAAAATAAATAAGTCACAGGGATGAAAAGAACAGTGTAGGGAATATGGTCAATAATATTGTAATAACATTGTATAGTGACAGATGGTAATTACACTTATCATGGTGAGCATAGCATAATGTATAAAACTGTCAAATCGCTATGTTACATACCTGAAACTAATATAACATTGTATATCAAGTATAATTCAATAAAAATTATTTATTTGAAAAAGTAATGTAGAATCAGTACCAATTTTTCTCAAACTATTCCAAAATATAGAATAGCAGGGCTCACTTCCTAACTTATTTTATAAGACCAGCATTATCCTGATACCAAATCCAGACAAAGACATCACAATATAATAAAACTACACACCAATACTCCTAATGAATATAGATGCGAAACTCAACAAAATACTAGTAAATTGAATCAGCCACATATTAAAAAGATTATACACCATGACAAAGTGGGATTTATCTGTAATGCAAGGGTGGTTCACATATGAAAAACAGCCAATGTAATACAGCACATTAATAGAATAAAGGGAGAAAAACATATTATTTCAATTGATGCAGAAAAGCATTTGACAAAATCCGACATAAAGGTTAGTAGACCCTACACTTTAGATTATAATGTAAAAAAAAATCACAAAAGACCATTACTCCCACCCTATGAATGAAACCAAGTTACATAACAAAAAAGTATGGTGTTTTTCCAATACTGTCAGAAAGTTGAGGCTGCAAAGTAACAAAAATGAACTATTTTCCAGAAAAAGAGAAGCCATTCCTGAGAGACCCATGGCCATTTCATCCCTAGAAAAATGTTGTGGATAAGGGTAAGAAGATATCTGCTAAACTTCTTAAAGAAACATTATTGATTGTGTCACATTTTAGATTCCCAAGGAATCTCATTCAATGAGTTAATTTGTACCTACGCATCAACTACTTCTCAAAGTCTTCCTAAGTGCATGGAGGTAATAGAGTAAAATCTGGTAACAGGGTTAAAGATGAAAGAGATATCCCACCCCAGTTGTGTTGTGCAGGAGAACTGAGAGAAACTGTTATGAGTCACTGCAGGTCTTGTATGAGTAAAAGTCAGAGGCTGATGAAAGCTAATAATAGTTGAAAGACATATCTCCACAACACTCCAAATCTTGAACTAGTACAAGATAACAGCTAAAGTAGTCCTCTGAAGACTGGGGGCAGGGTATCAATGTGATGTAACATCTCCCAAAGCACAAAAAAATCAGAGGCAGGACTGGAGAACTAAGAAAACTAATCAAAGAACTAAAAAGTTGCCCAGGCTCTGAAACAGAAAGAAATCTTCCATAGTTCTTGAAATGGGCAGCAAGTTTTAGAGCACAAAAAAATATCTTCACAGTCCCATCTGTGCTAAGATTCTCAGCTCTGATATAGGGAAAACCTGCACACAAATGTTTATAGCAGCTTTGTCCATAATTGTCAAAACTTGGAAGCAACCAAGATGCCCTTCAAGAGGTGAATGAATAAACAAACTGTATTATATCCATACTATGGAATGTTAAACAGTGTTAAAAAGAAATGAGCTATCAAGCCACAAAAAGACATGGAGGAAACTTAAATGCACATAACTAAGTGAAAGAAACCAATCTGAAAAAGCTATATACTGTATGATTCCAAATATGTGACATTCTGAAAGGCAAATATACGGAGACAGTAAAAAGATCAGTAGTTGACAGTTCTGTAGGAGGGAGGAAGGGATGAATAAGTGAAGCAGTACAACGGGATTTTTAGGGCAATAAAACTATTATTATGTATGATACTATAATGATGAATACATGTCTTTATATATGTTTGTCAAAATGCATATAATTTGTAACACAAAGAGTGAACTCTCATGTAAATTATGGACTTCATATAATAATAATGTATCAGTATTGGATCATCAATTGTAACAAATATATCACAGTAATGCAAAATATTAAATATAGGGGAGGGGCACTTGGGTGGTGCACTCAGTTGGGCCTCCCACTCTTGGTTTCAGCTAGGCTCCTGATCTCGGGGTTGTTGGGTCAAGCCCCAAGTTGGACTCCAAACTCAGCACAGAATCTGTTGGGGTTTCTCTCTCCCTCTGCCCCCCACCACATCCTGTACATTCTCTCTCTCTCTCTCTCACCTTCTCTCTCTTGTTCTCTCTGTCTCGCCCATGCTCACGCAAATAAATAAATAAATCTTAAAAATAAATATAGGGGAAATGGATGGCTGGCTTGAGGAGTAAATGGAACCTCTGTACCTTTTACTCATTTTTTTTCCTGTAAACTTAAACTGCTAAAAAGAAAACATAAAGACTATCAATTAAAAATATTTAAAATGCAGTGAAAGTAGTTCTTAGAGGGAAATTGAGAGATGTAAAATGCACAATAAAAAAGAAGTAAAATCTCAAATGAACAATCTAAAGTTCCACCTTCAGACACTGAAAAAAGAAATAGAAGGACAAGATAAATAAGGATTAGAGCAGAAAGTAATAATTAATAGAAAAACAAAACCAAAATTTTATTCCCTGTAAAGATCAACAAAATTGACATTTAGCTAGAATGACCAAGAAAAAAAGAGAAGATTCAAATTACTAAAGAATAAGAGAGGGGATATTACTACCTACCTTACAGAAATTAAAAGGATTACTATGAGAAGAGAATACTATGAACAGTTGTATGCCAACAAACCAGATAAATAAGATAAAATAAACAAATACCTAGAAAAGCACAAACTATTGAAAATGACTCAATTAGAAAAATATGTATAGACCCATAAGAGTAAAGAGATTAAATTAGTAATCAATAACTCGTTATAAATCAAAGCCCAAGACCGAATGGTTTCACTGATGAATACCATCAAATTTCTTTAAAGTTAAAAAAGGTATTTTTTTTTAAGAGTCAACATCAATCCTTTCTAACTCTTCCAAAAAATGGAGGAGAATCGCTTCTTTCTAACTAAGACTGAGACCCGTATTACTCTCATGCCAAAACCGTAAAAACACAACATAAGAAAAGAAACTACAGACCAATATCTTTTATGAATGTAGGCAAAAATTCCTCAACAAAATCCTAGCAAACTGAATCCAGAAACATAAAAAAGAATATGCAACATTGTATATAAATTGGATTATCCTAGAATACAAGCTTAGTTCACATTCCAAAATTGAATCAATGCAATATACCATATTTACAGCATAAAAGACAAAAAGCACATGGTCATCTCAATAGATGAATAAAAAGCATTTGACAAAATCCCACACTCATTCATGCTAACAGCACTCAAAAAAACTAGGAACAGAAAGGAACTTCCTCAACCAGATAAAGGGCATCTATGAAAAACCCCAACTAATACCTTACTTAATGGTGAAAGATTCATTTTAGTTTCATCCTAAGATCAGGAACAACACAGGATGTCCATTCCTACACACCTAAACAACATTGTACTAAGGTACAATCTAGGACAATTAGACAAGAAAATGAAATCAAATTCATCTAGATTGAGAAGTAAAGCTATATAGGGGGCGGAGCAAGATGGCGGAGGAGTAGGAGACCTGGATTTCGTCTCCTCTCAGGAATTCAGCTGGATAGGGATCAAACCAATCTGAACACCTATGAACTCAACAGGAGATCGAAGAAAAGAAGAGCAACAACTCTCTGAACAGAAAAGCGACCACTTTCTGGAAGGTAGGACGTGCGGAGAAGTGAATCCGAGGCGTTATTCGGGAGGATAGACGGCGGGGGAGGGGCCTCCATCGGCCGCTTCTGGCAAGTGATAGAGCCACGGAGCACAAAATCGGAACTTTTAGAAGTCGGCTCCGCTGAGGGACGTCACTCCGGTGGCTAAGCGGGGGCTGGAACCCTCGTGGGACCGTGTGGTCTCAGGACCCTCGGGGTCACAGAAAGACCGGGGGTGCCTGAGTGCGGCAGAGCTCCCAGGTATCAGAGCGGGGAAGCCGGCTGCAGGGACGGAGCCGAGGCGCGGGCTCTCAGCTCGGGGTTGCCATAAACCGTGATCCGCGGCACAGTCGGGCCACTGCTCCTCCAGCAGGGACCCAACAAGTGGCAGATCCCGGGAGACTCACCTTCTTCCCCCAGGAGGAGCGGTGCAGGAGCGCACCGCAGGGATCTGCAGGGTTGGGAGACTCCACACGGGGTCGGGTGCCAGAGATAGAAACGCGCGGTCACAGGCCGGGTGAGCACGGAGTGCGGCCGGAGACCGGGGACACGGGAGTGACTGACTGCTTTTCTCTGGGGGCTCGCTGAGGAGCGGGGCGCCGAGTTCTCAGCTCCTCCGGGGCGGAGATTGGGAGGCCGCCATTTTCACTCTCGTCCTCCAAGGCTGTACGGAAAGCTTGCAGGGAACAAAAGCTCCCGAGAGCAAACCCGAGCAGATTACTTAGCCCGGACGGGCAAGGGCGGGGCAATTCTGCCTCCGGCAAAGACATTTGGGAACCACGGCAACAGGCCCCTCCCCCAGAAGATCAGCGAGAACAGCCAGCCAAGACCAAGTTTACCGATCAATGAGAACGGCAGAACTCCAGCGCTAGGGGAATAATGCACATAGAATTCATGGCTTTTTTACCATGATTCTTTAGTCTTTCAAGGTTAATTTTTTTAACTGTCTTTTTTTTTTTTGAATTTTTCTTTTTCCCTTTTTCAACCAACATCTTATCAATCCCTTTTTTAAAAAAACATTTTTATTTTTCATTTTTAGAATCATATTCTATCCCTTCATAGTAGTTACCCATATTTTTGCCATATATATATAAGTTGTTCTCTCTTTAAAATTTTGAGATAGTTTCTTCTAACAGATCAAAATATACCCTAAATCTCTACTGTATGGTTTTTTTCTACTCCCCTGCCTGATCACATTCTCTCCCTTTTATTTTTTCTCTTTTTTTTTTTAAATCCTCTTCTTTCTTTTTTCAAACAACTTCTTATCAATTCCTTTTATAAAATTTTTTATAATTTCCATCTTTACAGTCATATTCCATCCCTTCATCATATCAACCCTTATTTTTGTACATATATAAGTTTTTCTTTCTTTAAAATTTTGGGAGGCACTTTCTTCTAACAGACCAAATACACCCAAAATCTAGTGTGTGGCACTGATCTATATACCAGCCTGATCATATTTATTCACATTCTGGTTTTTTTGGTTTTGTTCTGTTTTTGTTTGTTTTTATCTTTATCTTTTTCTTTTCCTTTTTTTTTTTCTTTTTCTTTTTTTCTCTCTTTCCCTTGCTTTTCCCACTGCTTCAGGTCTTTTCTGATTTGTTTAGAATATATTTTCTGGGAACATTGTTACCCTTTTAGCATTTTGTTCTCTCATTAATCTATTCTCCTCTGGACAAAATGACAAGATGGAAAAAATCACCTAAACAAAAAGAACAAGAGGTAGTACCGAATGCCAGGGCCCTACTCAATACGGACATTAGTACGATGTCAGATCTAGAGTTCAGAATCATCACTTTAAAGATACTAGCTGGGCTTGAAAAAAGCATGGAAGTTATTAGAGAAACCCTTTCTGGAGAAGTAAAAGAACTAAAATCTAACCAAGTAGAATTCAAAAAGGCTATTAATGAGGTGCAATCAAATATAGGGGCACTAACTGCTAGGATAAATGAGGTAGAAGAGAGAATCAGTGATATAGAAGACCAAATGATGGAAAATAAAGAAGCTGAGAAAAAGAGAGATAAACAACTACTGGATCACGAGGGCAGAATTCGAGAGATAAGCGATACCATAAGACGAAACAACATTAGAATAATTGGGATCCCAGAAGAAGAAGAAAGAGAGAGAGGGGCAGAAGGTATAATGGAGCAAATTATAGCAGAGAACTTCCCCAATTTGGGGAAGGAAACAGGCGTCAAAATCCAGGAAGCAGAGAGAACCCCTCTCAAAATCAATAAAAATAGGTCAACACCCCGACATCTAATAGTAGAACTTCCGAGTCTCAGAGACAAAGAGAAAATCCTGAAAGCAGCTCGGGAGAAGAGATCTGTAACCTACAATGGTAGAAACATTAGATTGGCAACAGACCTATCCACAGAGACCTGGCAGGCCAGAAAGGACTGGCATGATATATTCAGAGCACTAAATGAGAAAAATATGCAGCCAAGAATACTATATCCAGCTAGGCTGTCATTGAAAATAGAAGGAGAGATAAAAAGCTTCCAGGACAAACAAAAACTAAAGGAATTTGCAAAGACGAAACCAGCCCTACAAGAAATCTTGAAAGAGGTCCTCTAAGCAAAGAGAGAGCCTGAAAGCAACATAGACCAGAAAGGAACAGAGACAATATACAGTAACAGTCACCTTACAGGCAATACAATGGCACTAAATTCATATCTTTCAATAGTTACCCTGAATATAAATGGGCTAAATGCCCCAATCAAAAGACACAGGCTATCAGATTGGATTAAAAAACAAGACCCATCGATATGCTGTCTGCAAGAGTCTCATTTTAGACCCAAAGACACCTCCAGATTGAAAGTGAGGGGGTGGAAAACGATTTACCATGCTAATGGACACCAAAAGAAAGCTAGGGTGGCAATCCTTATATCAGACAAATTAGATTTTAAACCAAAGACTGTAATAAGAGATGAGGAAGGACACTATATCCTACTTAAAGGGTCTATCCAATAAGAAGATCTAACAATTGTAAATATCTATGCCCCTAACATGGGAGCAGCCAATTATATAAGCCAATTAATAACAAAAGCAAAGAAACACATCGACAACAATACAATAATAGTGGGGGACTTTAACACCCCCCTCACTGAAATGGACAGATCATCTAAGCAAAAGATCAACAAGGAAAAAAAGACTTTAAATGACACACTGGACCAAATGAACTTCACAGACATATTCAGAACATTCCATCCCAAAGCAACAGAATACACATTCTTCTCTAGTGCCCATGGAACATTCTCCAGAATAGATCACATCCTAGGTCACAAATCAGGTCTCAACTGGTACCAAAAGATTGGGATCATTCCCTGCCTATTTTCGGAACACAATGCTTTGAAACTAGAACTCAATCACAAGAGGAAAGTCGGAAAGAACTCAAATACATGGAGGCTAGAGAGCATCCTACTAAAGAATGAATGGGTCAACCAGGAAATTAAAGAAGAATTAAAAGAATTCATGGAAACCAATGAAAATGAAAACACAACTATTCAAAATCTTTGGGATGCAGCAAAGGCAGTCCTAAGAGGAAAGTATATAGCAATACAAGCCTTTCTCAAGAAACAAGAAAGGTCTCAAGTACACAACCTAACCCTATACCTAAAGGAGCTGGAGAAAGAACAGCAAATAAAGCCTAAACCCAGCAGGAGAAGAGAAATAATAAAGATCAGAGCAGAAATCAATGAAATAGAAACTAAAAGAACAGTAGAACAGATCAATGAAACTAGGAGCTGGCTCTTTGAAAGAATTAACAAGATTGATAAACCCCTGGCCAGACTTATCAAAAAGAAAAGAGAAATGACCCAAATCAACAAAATCATGAATGAAAGAGGAGAGATCACAACCAACACCAAAGAAATACAAACAATTATAAGAACATATTATGAGCAACTCTATGCCAGCAAATTAGATAACCTGGAAGAAATGGATGCATTCCTAGAGATGTATCAACTACCAAAACTGAACAGGAAGAAATAGAAAACCTGAACAGACCTATAACTACTAAGGAAATTGAAGCAGTCATCAAAAATCTCCCAAAAAACAAAAGCCCAGGGCCAGATGGCTTCCCAGGGGAATTCTACCAAACATTTAAAGAAGAATTAATACCTATTCTTCTGAAACTGTTCCAAAAAATAGAAATGGAAGGAAAACTTCCAAACTCATTTTATGAGGCCACCATTACCTTGATCCCAAAACCAGACAAAGACCCCATCAAAAAGGAGAATTACAGACCAATATCCCTAATGAACATGGATGCAAAAATTCTCACCAAAATACTAGCCAATAGGATCCAACAGTACATTAAAAGGATTATTCACCACGACCAAGTGGGATTTATCCCTGGGCTGCAAGGTTGGTTCAACATCCGCAAATCAATCAACGTGATACAATACATTAACAAAAGAAATAACAAGAATCATATGATCCTCTCAATAGATGCAGAAAAAGCATTTGACAAAGTACAGCATCCTTTCTTGATCAAAACTCTTCAGAGTATAGGCATAGAGGGTACATATCTCAATATCATAAAAGCCATCTATGAAAAACCTACAGCGAATATCATTCTCAATGGGGAAAAACTGAGAGCTTTCCCCCTAAGGTCAGGAACGCGGCAGGGATGTCCACTATCACCACTGCTATTCAACATAGTATTAGAAGTCCTAGCCATAGCAATCAGACAACAAAAAGAAATAAAAGGCATCCAAATCAGCAAAGAAGAAGTCAAACTCTCACTCTTTGCAGATGATATGATACTTTATGTGGAAAACCCCAAAGACCCCACCCCAAAACTGCTAGAACTCATACAGGAATTCAGTAAAGTGGCAGGATATAAAATCAATGCACAGAAGTCAGTGGCATTCCTATACACCAACAACAAGACAGAAGAAAGAGAAATTAAGGAGTCGATCCCATTTACAATTGCACCCAAAACCATAAGATACCTAGGCATAAATCTAACCAAAGAGGCAAAGGATCTGTACTCAGAAAACTATAAAATACTCATGAAAGAAATTGAGGAAGACACAAAGAAATGGAAAAACGTTCCATGCTCATGGATTGGAAGAACAAATATTGTGAAGATGTCAATGCTACCTAGAGCAATCTACACATTCAATGCAATCCCCATCAAAATACCATCCACTTTTTTCAAAGAAATGGAACAAATAATCCTAAAATTTGTATGGAACCAGAAAAGACCCCGAATAGCCAGAGGAATGTTGAAAAAGAAAAGCAAAGCTGGCGGCATCACAATTCCGGACTTTCAACTCTATTACAAAGCTGTCATCATCAAGACAGTATGGTACTGGCACAAAAACAGACACATAGATCAATGGAACAGAATAGAGAGCCCAGAAATGGACCCTCAACTCTATCGTCAACTAATATTTGACAAAGCAGGAAAGAATGTCCAATGGAAAAAAGCCAGTCTCTTCAACAAATAGTGTTGGGAAAATTGGATAGCCACATGCAGAAGAATGAAACTGGACCATTTCCTTACACCACACACAAAAATAGACTCCAAATGGTTGAAAGACCTAAATGTGAGACAGGAGTCCATCAAAATCCTAAAGGATAACACAGGCAGCAACCTCTTTGACATTAGCCACAGCAACTTCTTCCTAGAAGCATCGCCAAAGGCAAGGGAAGCAAGGGCAAAAATGACCTATTGGGACTTCATCAAGATAAAAAGCTTTTGCAAAGCAAAGGAAACAGTCAACAAAACCAAAAGACAACCGACAGAATGGGAGAAGATATTTGCAAATGACATATCAGATAAAGGGCTAGTATCCAAAATCTATAAAGAACTTATCAAACTCAACACCCAAAGAACAAAGAATCCAATCAAGAAATGGGCAGAAGACATGAACAGACATTTTTCCAAAGAAGATATCCAAATGGCCAACAGACACATGAAAAAGAGCTCAATATCGCTTGGCATCAGGGAAATCCAAATCAAAACCTCAATGAGATACCACCTCACACCAGTCAGAATGGCTAAAATTAACAAGTCAGGAACTGACAGATGTTGGCGGGGATGCGGAGAAAGGGGAACCCTCCTACACTGTTGGTGGGAATGCAAGCTGGTGCAGCCACTCTGGAAAACAGTATGGAGGTTCCTCAAAAAGTTCAAAATAGAGCTACCATATGATCCAGCAATTGCACTACTGGGTATTTACCCCAAAGATACAAAAGTAGGGATCCGAAAGGGTGCATACACGTGCACCCCGATGTTTATAGCAGCAATGTCCACAATAGCCAAACTGTGGAAAGAGCCAAGATGTCCATCGACAGATGAATGGATAAAGAAGAAGTGGTATATATATACAATGGAATATTATGCAGCCATCAAAAGGAATGAGATCTTGCCATTTGCAACGATGTGGATGGAACTGGAGGGTATTATGCTGAGTGAAATAAGTCAAACAGAGAAAGACATGTATCATATGACCTCACTGATATGAGGAATTCTTAATCTCAGGAAACAAACTGAGGGTTGCTGGAGTGGGGGGTGGGGTGGGAGGGATGGGGTGACTGGGTGATAGACACTGGGGAGGGTATGTGCTCTGGTAAGCACTGTGAATTGTGCAAGACTGTTGAATCTCAGATCTGTACCTCTGAAACAAATAATGCAATATATGTTAAGGAAAAAAAAAAGAAGAAGAAGATAGCAGGAAGGGAAGAATGAAGGGGGGGAAATCGGAGGGGTAGATGAACCATGAGAGATGATGGACTCTGAAAAACAACCTGAGGGTTCTAGAGGGGAGGGGGGGGTGGG
The DNA here is from genome assembly GCF_004348235.1 of Phoca vitulina. Taxonomy (NCBI): domain Eukaryota; kingdom Metazoa; phylum Chordata; class Mammalia; order Carnivora; family Phocidae; genus Phoca; species Phoca vitulina. The sequence continues at coordinate 14,388,708 of NW_022589742.1, forward strand.
AGGATGGGTTAGCCTGGTGATGGGTATTGAGGAGGGCACGTTCTGCATGGAGCACTGGGTGTTATGCACAAACAATGAATCATGGAACACTACATCTAAAACTAATGATGTAATGTATGGGGATTAACAGAACAATAAAAAAATAAAAAAGACAAAGGAATATACAATGAAAGGTGATCTTCCTTCCAGCTGCAAACCTCAAGTTCTACTCCCGAGAAATAACTAGGCAATGGTTTCTTGCATGCTTTTGTGAAAGTTTCCATGAGAAACAAAAACTTGTACATAAGTCATAAAAAAAAAGAAGTAAAGCTATATATACTTGTAGATGACATAATATTATATATATAAAGTCCTACAAAATACACCAAAAACTCTTGAAACGAATAAATTAGTTGTCAGATCACAAGAAAAAAGATGATGATACAAATTTCAAAATTGTATTTGTACACACAAATAATGAAAAATCTGAAAATGAAATTAAGAAATCAGTTCCATCTACAATAGTGCGAAAAATAAGAAAATACATAGGAATAAATTTTAACCAAAGTTGTGCAAGATATATGCTTTGCAAACTAGAAAACATAGCTGAAAGAAATTAAAAGAGACTTAAATAAGTGGGAAGATGTTCCATGTTCATGGGTAGGAATACGTAACATTATTATCAATATACAAATTCAACACAATCCCCATCAAAATTCAACTGGCTGCTTTTTAGAATTTTACAATCTCATCATAAAATTTAAATGGAAATGCAAGGAATTCAATACAGCCAAAACAATTTTGACAAAGTAGAACTAAGTGGACAACTCAGAATTCCCATTTTCAAAACATACTACAGAGTTACACTTAATCAAAAGAGCATGATTCTTATATAAACACAGACATATAGATCAATGGAAAAAAATGAAAGTCAAGAAATAACTCTACATATATGGCCCAATGATTTTGTTGAGTATTCCAAGACAAAATAACAGGCCTAGAATAGTCTCTTCAACTAATGATACTGAGGGGCGCCTGAGTGGCTCAGTCGTTAAGTGTCTGCCTTCCGTTCAGGTCATGGTCCCAGTGTCCTGGGGTGGAGCCCCGCATGGAGCCCTGCATAGAGCCCCACATGGAGCCCCACATGGAGCCCCTCATCGGGCTCCCTGCTCCACAGGAAGCCTGCTTCTCCCTCTCCCACTCCCCCGCTTGTGTTCCCTCTCTCGCTGTCTCTCTCTCTCTCTCTCTCTCTCTCTTTCTGTCAAAAAATAAATAAATAAATCTAAAAAAAAAACAAATGCTATTGAGACAACCTAATATCCATGTACAAAAGAATGAAATTAGACCACTACCTCTCACCATACACAAAAATTAACTAAAATAGAACACATACATAAACATAAGTTAAAACTATGAAACTATTAGAAGAAAATTAAGGATTTAATTCTTATGATTTTGGTGTTAACAGGTGGTTTCTTTTTTCTGCTTTTTTAAAATTATTTTTTAATTTTCATTCCACTGTAGTTAACATACCATGTCATATTAGTTTCAGGTGTACAATATAGTGATTCAACAATTCTATACATTACTCAGTGCTCATTATGATAAATGTACTCTTAATCCCCATCAACAAGTGTTTTCTTTTTTTTTTAAAAGATTTTATTTATTTGACAGAGAGAGACACAGCGAGAGAGGGAACACAAGCAGGGGGAGTGGGAGAGGGAGAAGCAGGCTCCCCGCAGAGCAGGGAGCTGGATGCAGGGCTCGATACCAGGACTCTGGGATCATGACCTGAGCCGAAGGCAGACGCTTAACGACTGAGCCACCCAGGTGCCCCAACAAGTGTTTTCTTTAGAATAAGAGGTCTTCTAAAATACTTAGATGGGTTCAGCAGAAATTAAACTGAATATCTACTAATTTTTAATTCCAGTTTAATCACTTGCTAACCTTATGATTTTGAGCAAATTAGTTATCCTCCTGAATCTTGGTCCTTCATTTGTAGAAGGTATTTTTTTTATTAATGAGGGTTTTTAAAAAATTAAATTAGACCATATATGTAAAGTACATAGCAGAGCTCTTGGAAAGGGAATGAATACTTAATAAATGTAGTTTTCTATATTGTAAAAAAAATAATATGAAAATAAAGTGCAAGTGACAAAAGATAAAACAAATAAAATAGACTTCATCAAAACTAAAAACTTTTGTAGTGTGAAGTATATTATCATAGAAGTGAAAAGATAACCCACAGGTTGGGAAAAACACATGAAACTTATATTTTTTATAAGATATCTACATCTGGTATTTATAATGAATACTTATATCTCAATAATAAAGAGGGAAATAAAATAATATAAAAATATTCCACTGCACATATATACAACAGTATATACATTTGGGCTATTGTAGATAATGCTACTATAAACATGGGGATGCATGTGCCCCTTTGAACCAGTACTTTTTGTTTCCTTTGGGTAAATACCTAGTAGTGCAATTGCTGGGTCCTAGGGTAGTTCTATTTTTAATTTTTGAGGAACCTCCATACTGTTCTCCAGTGACTGCATCGGCTTGCATTCCCACTAACAGTGCAAGAGGACTCCCTTTTCTCCGCATCTTTGCCAACATCTGTTGTTTCCTATGTTGTTAAATTTAGCCATTCTTACAGGTGTGAAGTATCTCACTGTAGTTTTGGTTTGTATTTCCCTGATGATGAATGATGTTGAGCATCTTTTCATGGTCTGTTAGCCATCTGAATGTCTTCCTTGGAAAAATGTCTGTTCATGTCTTCTGCCCATTTCTTAACTGGATTATTTATTTATGGGTGTTGAGTTTGATAAGTTCTTTATAGATTTTGGATACTAACCCTTTATCAGATATGTCATTTGCAAATATCTTCTCCTATTCCAAAGGTTGCCTTTTAGTTTTGTGGATTGTTTCCCTCTCTGGGCAGAAGCTTTTTGCCTTAATGAGGTCCCAATAGTTCATTTTTGCTTTTGTCTCCCTTGCCTCTGGCAACATGTTTAGTAAAAAGTTGCTACAGTCGAGGTCAAAGAGGTTGCTGCCTGTGTGCTCTAGAATTTGGTAGTTTCCTGTCTTATATTTAGTTTTTTTTATCCATTTTGAATTTATTTTTGTGTATGGTGTAAGAAAGTGGTCCAGTTTCATTCTTCTGTATGTGTTGTCCGGTTTTACCAACACCATTTGAATGAGATCTTGCCATTTACAACAATGTGGATGGAAGTAGAGTGTGTATTATGTTAAATGAAATAAGTCAATGAGAGAAAGACAAATACCATATGATTTCACTGATATGTGGAATTTAAGAAACAAAACAGTTGAACATAGGAAAAAGGAAAAAAAAGAGAGAGAGAGAGGCAAACAATAAAATAGACTCTTAGCTATAGAGAACAAACTGAAGGTTGTGGCTGTGGTGGGCTAAATGGGTGATGGGTATTAAGGAGGGCATTTGTTGTGATGAGCACTGGATGTTGTATGTAAGTGATGAATCCCTAAATTCTACCCCTGAAACTAATATTGCACTGTATGTTGACTAGCTAGAATTTATTTATTTATTTATTTTTATTTATTTATTTGAGAGAGAGAATGAGAGAGAGAGCACAAGAAGGGGGAGGGTCAGAGGGAGAAGCAGACTCCCCACTGAGCAGGGAGCCGGACATGGGACTCCATCCTGGGACTCCAGGATCATGACCTGAGCCGAAGGCAGTTGCTTAAACAACTGAGCCACCCAGGTGCCCCTGACTAGCTAGAATTTAAATAAAAACTTGAAACAAAAAAATATATTTATATATAAATAGGCAGACTTTAAAAAGACATTTCTTTAAAGAATATACATAAATGGCAAATAAACACATGAAAAGATGCTCAGTATCACGAGTCATTAAGGAAATGTAAGTCAAAAGCACAATGAAATGTCATTTCATACCTACCAGGATGGTTGTAATTTAAAAAGACAATATTGGCAAAAATATGAAGGAACTGGAAACCTCATACATTGCTGGTGGGATGGGAAAATGATGCAGCTACTTTGGAAAACAGTGTGACATTTCCTCAAAGTATTAAACATAGAGTTTCTATTTGACCCCCAAATTCCTCTATGTATCTACCCCAGAGAAATGAAAACATATGTCCACACAAAAATTTTTACTAAAATGTTCATAATAGCATTACTCACAGCAGTCAAAAGTGGAAACAACCCAAACGCCCATAAGCTAATGAAGGTATAAAGAAAGAGTAGTATGTCCATGATATAGAATACTTATTGCCAATAAAAAATGAATCTAGTACTTATATATAATCCAATATGGGTCAACCTTGAAAACATTATGTGAAGTAAAAGAATGCAACCACAAAGGACACATACTGTGAAGTTCCTTATATAGAAAATGTTTGCAATAGGTAAATTTATAGAGACAGAGCTTATATTAGTAATTGCCTAGGGCTGAGGGCTAAAGAGAAATGGGGAGTGACTATAAATGTGTATAATTTTTCTTTTAGCGGGGAGATAAATGTTCTAAATGTAAAATGCTTACAGATAAATCTGACAGAAAGGCAAGACTACTGAAAACTAAAAATATATCTATAATACATATATAATACATAAAAAACTAAAAATATATATTATATATTACATATATATAATTCAGCCATAAGAAAAGAAGGTAATCCTGTCCATTTGCTACAACAGGGATGCACCTTGAAGGCATTATGCTAAGTGAAATAAGGAAACAGAGAAAGACAAATATGGTATGATCTCACTTATATGTAGAATCCAGAAACATCAACTCATAGAAACAGAGAATAGAATCATGGTTGCAGGAGCTAAGGGGTTGGAAATAGGGAGGTATTGGTCAAAGGGTAGAAACTTCCAATTATAAAATGACTAAGTTCCAGGGATCTAATGTACAGCATGATGGCAACAGTTTATAATACTGTATTGTATACTTGAAAGTTGCTATGAGAGTAGAGTTTTAATGTTTTACCACCACAACCACCACCACACAACAACGAAATGGTAATTATGTGATGTTAAGGATAACCTTATTGCACTAAATACTTTGCACTATATATGTATCAAATTATCACATTGTACTCCTTAAACTTACACAATATTATAAGTCAGTTATATCTCAATAAAGCTGGGGGAAAATTCTATAGCAGTCAAGAGAGATGATACTGACATAAAAGAAAACAAATAGAACCATCAGACACAGAAAAAATGCAGAAATATACACAAAATGAATGGAGAAATTATTATTATTATTATAGTCTTTTCAATAAATGGTGCTAGAAAATGTGGATACATGTGGAAGAGAAAAAATTGAACTTCAATCCATACCTCTCACTATATACAAAATCAACTCAAAATAAATTGTAGACAGATAAAGAAAAACTAAAAATAAAATTTTTATTTTTATTTTCCTAATATGATGCATTACATTGATTAGCATCACTAGACTTTGGCGAAATGCAAATCAAAACCACAATGAGAAATGATTCACACCAATAGGAGGGCTGTGATCAAAAAGACATAATAAAGATAAAAAATAAAATAAAAATGGCTGGCAAGGATGTAAAGAAATTGGAAATCTTATGCATCACTGGTAGGAATGTAAAATGGTGTAGTCACTTTAAAAAAAACTGTTTGATCCACATATGAGTGAAACCATATGATAATTGTCTTTCTCTGCTTATTTCACCTAGCATAATAAATTCTACTTAGAATACTAGCTGTATGTTCACAGCTGAGAAATTACACATTAAAATAAATGTTTGCTATGTCTGAAAAAAAAAAAAACCGTTTGACAGTTTCTCAAAAATGTTAAAAATAGAGTTGCCATATGACCCAGAAACTCCATTCCTAGGTACAATACCTAAGAGAAATAAAACCATATCTTCGCACAAAAACTTGTACATTTCATAGCAGCATTATTTATGATAAGAAAAAGGGGAAACAACCCATGTGGCTTTCAACTGATGATTGGATGAATAAAACTATAAAACTTCTTGGAATAAACGTAACAGAAAACAGTGGGGGGCCTAGGGTGCAAAATTTAAGGACCTCCTCACTCTCTGGGACTTGCACAACTTTTCAAGTGAGAACCTCCTTAAATTTTGTGCCCTAGGGTCCTCATCTCCTCACTGTAGTGTAGACTTTGGGAGAAATGCTTAATGATTTGGGGATAAGCAAACATTCTTACAAATGACATCAATAGTATGATCCTAAAATTTTTTAACATGATGATCAGAACTTCGTTAAAATAAAAAACTTTTGCTCTTTGAAAGATTCTGTTAAGAGAATGAAAGACAAGTCACAGACTGGAAAAAAAAATAATCCAGAATGTATAAAGAATTTTCAAATCTCTATTAAAATCTCAGTTAAAAATAGGCGGGAGATTTGGACAGATACATAACCAAAGGATGGGGCAAAATATGAAAAATGCTCATCATCATTATTTAGTAGATACATGCAAATGAAATGTGATACATCCATATAATAAAATGTTATTTGCTATTAAAAAGGAATGAAGTACTGATGCATGCTCTCATTTGGATGAAACTTGAAAATGATATGCTACATGAAAGAAGCCAATCACAATATATCACACATTCTATGATTCCATTTACATGGAATGTCCAGAATAGGAAAAGTCTGCAGAGATAGAAAGTAGTTTAATAGTTGCCTAGGAGAAGGGGAGGATAGAGAGTGACTGTCAATTGGTATGTGGTTGCTTTTTGGAGTGTTGAAAATAGGATTAAATAAATTATGGCAATGGTTGCAAACTCTGTGAATACACTTAAAACATTGAATTGTAAACTCTAAATTATAGATTGTATAACATGGCAATTATATCTAAATACATTTTTAAAAAAATATCCAAGAGACTTCTGCTCAGGACAAGATCACATGGACCTTTTTGCCCAAGCTCCTTCCTACTAAGTACAACTATAAACTCTGGAAATAACTTCAGAGCAAACTGAAGGAGAATTCTGAAAGATGAAAGAGGAAGGTGTACTGTACTGGTTTGGGATCCCAGGACTGGAGAAACAGGACAGTATCAAGACATCCTATGTCCTCTCACCCAACAGAAAAAGGTGACCCAGGCCTGACAATTCCTGAATGCCAGCTTCATTTTAGCAACAGAAGGTAACCCAGGAAAGCTTATCCTTCCTCTAGATCAAATGGAAGTCCCACCTACAACAGGTGAGCCAGGCAGCACTACATATCAATAGCAGAAAGATAACAGAAAACTTTTAAAACACTTGGAAACGAAACTAACCTTCTAAATAATCCATGGGTCAAGGAGAAAGTCTCAAGGGGAATTAAAAAAATATATTGAACAGAATGAAAATACAACATATCAAAACTTGTGGTACACTGTGAAAGTACCGAGTGCTTACATTACTAAGTTCCTACCTCAAGAAACCAGAAATGAAGAGGAAAGAAAACCAGAAAAAAGCAGAAGAGAGGATGTATTTGAGGTGAGTTAGAGTGAAAAGGGCTGTTATTTAGTGGGAATAATGTAGAAATGGAATATGAATGAGCGGAGAATTAGAGAAGGAGATGACCTGGGGCATGTGAAAGGATTGCTGAGTGGCCTGGGGAACAAGCTCAGGTTGGAAATCTTAACTATTAGATGCACCAATATGTGGAGTGCTACTCCCTTCTCTCACAGTGGTCATTATGAGATTGGGGAGATCAGATTTTTGGAGGACCTCAAACCTGAGACTAGCACAGATGTGGTATTGGAGGGCAGGGGGTTGAAGCTGCGGTCAGTTCTAAATCAATATACCGTGACATCTGGCTGGATAAGAAAAGAAATAAAGAGGAAAGGAAGGGCTCGAGGTATTAGGCACCTCAGTGAGGCCAAATAGCAGATGACGTGGCACCCAGCCACTGTTAGGAGATTCGAGTCACAGTGGTATATTGAACTTGAGTCTTCAGAAGTCCAGTCATGCCCAGCAATGCCAAGTGGCTGGGGGTGGTTGAAGTGCTAAGAAGCGAAAGGGCAGGGTGGTGAAGCCAGAGTGTATGGAATGGGTCTTCCATGTGGTTATTGTTGAGGTCCACCTAGGATGAGGACAGGACTTGGAGTGTTGAGGAAGCCTATTGAAATCGCCCTTAGAGTACGGGAAAGAGTGAGGGTAATACCCACATCTACTCACTACTCTCAGCTCAAACCCTCTGGTTAGCAGTCAGCACTGGGGAGGAAAGTAAGAAAAACAATAAGATCAGGAAAAAACCTGGTTTCAGGGGAAGCCAGGAAGTAAAAGGAATGTTCTGAAACTACCTTTCAGCTTATCTGGCTTGTGTGTTGGTTTTTAAGCTGAGCGGGGAAAGCACAGGCAAACTCTTCTGGGGACACATTTTACTATTTTAATCCCGTAAAGTTCTGAGAATGGCAGTCAGAAGGTTTGTCTGAATATTAATCCAGATCTCTGACTTCAAGCAAGTTGTTTCCCAATAGAAGCCCTTGTGTGACCATTTATATAACAAAAGAGTTGGAACGGATGAGCTCTGTATTTCCCAATGGCTTTAATATCTATGGGCCCTAGATACAAATGCTAGGGTCCACCTGATATAGCAGTTACTGTCTAACACCTTGTCCTATCTAGAGAGAAAGGACCTAGGAGGAAGGAACATGAGACTTGCTTGTTGAAGTGCAAATCCCATCCAAAAAACTGCCCAAAGATATCACCATGCGTCTTCTTGTCAGAGGAAGAATTCTAAAATGGATGGCCCAGCACAATCTAGTGGTTTAATACTCCAGCTTTGGAGACTGGCTGTTTTCCACTAACCAGATGTGTCATTTGGGCAGATTATTTGACCTCTCTGTATCTCATTTTCTTCAAGACAAAAATGAGGATTACAGTAGCCTGTATCTCATAGAGTGGCGAATATTAAATAAAATGTTGTATGTAAAGCTTCAAACCCAGTGGCAGATACTTTGGAAGAACTCAGTATGTGTCAACTGTCATCATAATAATGATTATAATTATTATGGGAGGGAGCCAATATTACATTTCTGCTCTCTGTAAAACTCTATGCAAGGATATATCCTAAAGCAAAATGTGCAAAAATAAATAATACACATTTCACTTTCTGGGGCCCTGTCCCTGATATGGGAAATTTCCAAGCATGTCATGAAGTCTTAAGTTTTCAAGAAAGGTTGGAGGTCCCATCAATCAAACCGCTACATGTTCTTCTCTTACCCCTAAAAATCATAGATTTCTAGATGTTTTCAGGTTTTCATTTTTCACTCATCTAAGGGGAATTTCTCAGTTGAGAACATCTAGCTATCTCTCCCTTTATTCCCCTCCTTTCCCCCTTTAGAGGCCTTCCTTTTAAGCTTCATTCTTTCCCCTACTTCTCCTTCATCCCTCCTTAACCATTTATTCTACTTTAACTCTTCAACTACAGTTCTTCCCCTGTCTTCCATTTTACTCCCCCTTCCTCTTTATCCCATATCCCTCCTCCCCTTTATTCCATGTCACCCCTCCATCCCCTTTATTCCCCATCACCCCTCCATTTTACCTTAAGTCCCTCCCCTTTATTCCAGGTCACCTGCCCATTACCTCTGCCTCTTTATTCCCCATCACCCCTGCTTTTTATTCCCCATAAATCCCCTTTTGTCCCCATCACTTCCATCCCTTTATCTCACAACACCCTTCCCCTTCATACCGCATCACCTCCTCCTCTTTGTTTCCCATCACCCCTCCCTTTTATCCCATATCCCCCCTCCTTTTTATCCCATATCCTCTCTCCCCTTTATTCCATGTCACCCACCCCTCCCCTTTTTTCCTCATCACTGCCTCTTTATTCCCCACCACCCCTGCTTTTTATTCCCCATAACCCCCCTTTTGTCCTCATCACAACCACCCCTTTATCCCACAACACCCTTCCCCTTTATACCCCATCACCTCTGCTCCTTTATTCCCCATCACCCCTCCCTTTTATCTCATGTATTCTACTTTAACTCTTCCATTCTCTTTATTCAACCACAGCTCTTCCCATCTTCCATTTTACTCCTTTTTACTCCCCATTACCCTCTTCTTCTTTATCTCATACCTCTCTCCCCTTTGTTCCATGTCACCCCCCCCCCTTTATTCTCCATCACCATCTCTTTATTCTGCATCACCCCTGCTTTTTATCCCCCATAACTTCCCTTTGTCCCCATCACCTCCATCCCTTTATCCCACATCACCCTTCTCCTTCATACCCCATCACCTCCTCTTTATTCCCCACCACCCTTCCCCTTTTGTCCCTATCACCTCCACTCTTTTATTCCACATCATCCTTCCCCTTTATTCATTACCCCCTCCCCTTTATTCCATGTCATCTCACCCAGTTATTCCCATCACCCCTCCCCTTTATTCCACATCTCCCCCTCTGCTTTATTCCATTCCTCTCCATCCCATTATTCCATGTGACCCCCTCTCCTTTATTCCTCTTCCCTACCTCTCTTTCCCCTTCAGCTCCAATCAGAGCTTCCCAACTCACCAACACAATTTTCAAACTAAACACACACACACACACACACACACACACACACACACACACACAGAGTAAGCCATGAATACGCTGCTGTCACAATACAGATGTTTATTAATGATTAAATGCCAGAGAAGTTTTAACAATCACAAATCTTCGAGCTCTGCGGTTGTTATCCATTGTGTGATCAATTTCTATCCCTCAATACAATACATTCTTCATTCTATGGACCTTAGCAGTTGTTACCCATCAATATCAGCTATAATTTTGGATGTCATACATAACCCATATCTGTGTGTTACCAGAGCATGTCCCGCAAATTTGTACCGTCCTGCATAGAGGAACTACAGAGACGATAGTTAAGAACATTTGTAATCAGGTGACTTTAGCTACTTGGAACTATGTGTTTCTACCTAACTAGCTGTTTTGCTGACAACAGGATGTGAACTCCAGCTGTCTGTAAAACAGATCTAGGTAATAAAATCAAATTTTTCCTCTAACTTTTGATCCCAGAAGGCTAGTTAGGCTTACATTTGAGGTGTCCCTGTTAGTGTGACCTGAGCCAAACTGCACAGAATTTTGAGAGTGGCTGTTGGATGAGCCATTGGTCTAAATAATTTGGGGGGGAGGAATCCTGAGGTGGTGGAGTTGCTGCGGGGACATGGCTATGAGTTGGTGTGACATGGTTTAGCATTAATTATTTGTCAGCTGTCAGTAGGCTGACCTAACGTCCTAACATGCCTCTTGAGGGCCTTTCCAATTGAGCTCTCGGGAGGAGGGAAGGAAAGTCAGGAAAAACATGCAATTCCCTTTTGGGGGGAGGGAAAGCACCTCGAGATTTGTGAGCTTCTCTGGGACAAGTTATTTACCACAAATGTCACATCAATTAAAGGAAGGGCTGCAGTGTGGGAAGGCCAAGATCAGGGGTAAAAGAGAAAGGCAAGGTAGCACCAGGGAGCCTGGGCATGACACAGAAACATCTCTGCTTTTACTAGCTAAAGGGACCAAACATCCCCAGTGAAGGGGCTGGCAGTGTGTTTGGAATTCTCAGCCTGATCCGAGCATCAGGTGGAAATCCTTCTTACCCTCAGATCTTTACCTTCAAAATTCTCCTCAATGTTTCCTGTGACATCCCAGGTCTACCCCCACCCTTTTCCCCTGTCCGGCACCTTATAGAAGGAAAAAACATCTAAGGAAAGAAGTAGCCGATGCCAGTTTTGGCCTCCTTCTCCCGAGGCACACGGAGCAATGGGCGGTCTTGCTCTGGAATGGGGGGGTTACCCGCTCCTTCCTCATCGTCATGGGAACGGGCAATGCCGGAAGGCACAGCTGGCTCCTCAGAGGAACCTGGAAAATAGTAACAATGTTAACTCCTTATGGTTCTAGACTTCATACTTTGCACAGCACCCAAGGGAGTAAGACCTAATTGTGCCCTTCAAATACAATACGAGGTAAGAAGTTAGGAATGAGTATCCCCATTTGACATGTTAAGAAAACCACAGCCTAACAGTAGAACGTAGATCGCTAAATCTAGGCCCACTGTGGAAGGTTTTGGGGGTAGGGCTGAGTTAGAGAACAGAAAGAGTGAGACAGATACCCCGTGCTCAGAGCAAATGGACAATACCACCAGGAAAGTGAGGAAGAGGGCGGCCTCCTAACAACCACCACCACCCTACAAGCAGCCTAATTTCACTAAGCAAATGAGTAACAAAGCTGGAGCCGGAAGCTTACAGCACTTCATGGAGGGAAGAAAGCAGGTGTTGGTCATCAGTGACTCTGGGGAGGACTTGTGGTTCATGACTTGGCCAGGCCGAGACTTGTTTTTAAGGAGTGTGGTATCTACAGGAAACATAACATATGCATCTTCTTTATGGATTGCCTTTGGACTCCAAACTTCTTTGGAGTCAAGATCGTTAGGTATTGGGACAGCTTCCACATTCATGAGTTCTTCAAGACTGGCAGCCAAGTCTGGCTGAAGGTCTGGAATTGTGTTGAGAATGGAGATTTCTTCAGGCTCTGGATCCAAATTGCTACCTTCGTCCTCTTCAAAACTGTTGGCTTGGTCTTTCTGAGAACTGGGAATTTCATTGTGAACTTGAGCATCCTCAGGCTCTGGAACCACATTAAGAACTGAGTCTTTTTCAAGATTGAGGTTTTCTTTAGAGTCTTGGATTCCACTGACATCAGAGGCTTCTTCATGTCCTGGGATTTCTTCAGCATCTGGGGCTTCTTCACTGTTTGGGATTCCACTCACATCTGAGGATTCTTCCTGGTCTTGCATTTCATCAAAATCAGACACATCTTCAGGGCTTGTTACCACATGGAGAGCTGGGACCTATTCAGGGCTGGAGTCTTCTTCAGAGCCTGCAATTCCATTGACTTCTGGAGTTTCTTCCTGATCTGGAATTTCTTCAGTATCTGAGGTTTCTTCATCATTTGGGACTCCATCAAGAGTTGGCACCTCTTCAAGGTGGGGATCTTCTTCAGAGTCTGAGAGTCCATTAACCTCTGGGGATTCTTCATGATTTAGGATTTCATGACTCCCAGGGGCTTCTTCAGGGCTTGGCACCACATGAAGAGCTGGGACTTCTTCAAAATCAAGGTCTTCATCAGAATCTGAAATCCCATTGACCTCTGGGGTTTCTTCATGGTCTGGACTTTCTTCAGCATTTGAGGATTCATCATTTGGGATTTCACCAAGAGCTGGGACCTCTTCAAGACTGGGATCTTCTTCAGAATCTGGGTTTTCATCATTACCTGAAGCATCTGCATGGTCTGGGATTTTGTCTGCTTCTGGGGCTTCTTCATTGTTCGGGATTACATGGAGATAGGGAATTTCTGTGAGGTCAAGATTTTGGTTGTCTTCAAAATCTGGTCCTTCTTCAAGGTCAGGGCTTGGGTTTTCTCCAAGATTTGGGATTTCTTGCACACCTGGGTCTCCTTCAGGGTCTGGGACCATATCAAAATATGGTATTTCTTCAAAGTCTGGGATTTCAGTGAGTTCAGGAACTTCATCATCAGGGTCTAGAATATCTTCAAGGGGAGGAAGATCATCAAAATTCAGGGTATCATCATCATCGTCATCATTGTCGTCATCATCATTGTCATCATCATCTTCATCAAGCTCTGGGATGCCTTCAAGATGTGGTCCTTGAATCTCAAGATCATTTGGGATCTCGACACCTTGAACTTCCCCAAGGACTACTCCTTGATTGAGATACTCAAATACTGGCTCTTCATGGACTGACACATCTTCCTCAGAGGATTCATCTTCCTCAAGGGGCTCATCTTCAGCAAGGACCTGGCCTTCAGGAAGGGCCTGACCTTCACCAAGGGACTGAACTTCAGCAAGGGCCTGACCTTCACCAAGGGCCTGATCTCCAGCAGGGAACTGACCTTCATCAAAGGGCTTGCTCTGAGCAAGGACAGCAGCCCGGGCTTCAGCAGAATTTTCCACTGGATCAGAAAGTAAAGCATCCTCTTCCATCTTTATGCGTGCACTCCTGGATTGGAATGAATTTGAAAAAGCAAGTCAGTTTTTATACTTAGGTTGTCTAACATGATGGTGGTCTGGGATTAGAAGCCCCCACAGGCAATGCTGCTTCAGACTAAGCTTAAACAAACCAAGAAAACACTCACTGGATCTTCCTCAAATTCCTGCGTCTGATAAAATCCAGGGCTTCAGGACTGGATTTCCACACACGCTTAGCAACCTGCTTCTGAATATGGGGAGGCACCTGAGGGTAAAATGAGCAATGTTAGCCTTTATTGCATGACATTTTTAAATTTAGACTCATCTCTAGCAGGTACCCAGAACTGAAGGCACCATCACCAGCTAATGCAGGAGGAATTTCTGGGAGATTTTGTGGCTGCCTGCTTTGGCTACTCTCAGGGTTGCATGTACCTCTCCCTTGCCTTGTTAATAGGAGAGAAAAAGCTGTGAAGTAAGTTTGTCCAGAGGTTCCATTTACCTGGAAGAGGATATCCCAGTTATCAATCATGGCACGGACCACATTGACAGAAGCAACATAGTGGTCAATCCCCAGTCTTGTCTTCCTGGACTCCCTCTTGGCAAATCTCCCCTTCTTCAGGAGAGCAGATCCAAACACCAGAGCCAAATTGGTGGAAGTCATACGGTTGCCTGAAACCTATGAAAAGGAAAACAGAAAGTGATTGACTCTGAGGTGGTGATGGAAATGACACAAATAAATGTGTCTCTTTTTGTTCTTGTTTCCCTCTCCTACTGTGTGTCTCTCTCTCATATACTCCCACACATGTCCCCTACTACTCTCATTACCCTTTTCCAGAGTTTTGTTTTGTTCTGTTTGTTTGTTTGTTTGTTTTACCAATTGTCCATCAATGCCAATGGAGTCCTCGCAGTTCTCAGTGATTTTATGCAGGGCCTTCAGCAGACGCTCCAGGGTGTCACTATGGCAGGGTGGCATCAGGTAAACCAGCAGCTGCAGGGCAGAAAGCTGATCCTGCGGCTTCAGAGCTAGAAGAAGGAAAACAGGGGCTGGCTCAGGGGGCTAGCCTTGGCAGCAGCCTGATACCAAGAGATGTGATGATGCTTGAAAACTGAGGAAGGCTATGGAGAAAGTACCCAGGCATTTTGTCTTTGCTCATTCCCAAAGCATTTGAGCTCAGGAACCCTAAAAGCAAGAAAGTGCTCCCATCAAAATCAGACCCCTTCTATAGAACCTAGGTTCTTCTTTGCCCTGAGAGGGCACACACAGCTTCAAGAAGCTCTAGAGAAATTTCCAAACAATAGACTTATAATGTAATATGAAGAGATGCAAGGAAAGTAATCTGGATTCTGGTGCTTATTCTGTTTTAGTTCCTTGGGGTCCTGCAGCCAGAGCTCTGTCCTGAGACCCCCACACCCCATATTCCTTTCTTTGCCTGAGAAGGGAGAGCATAAGACTCACTTGCTGTCAGAAGGAAGGACATATACAGATCATCTGGCAGCAGAGAGTCCTTCATGTCCCGGAAAAACTCCTTGAGGAGCGCAGCCACATCATGCACATTCTGAGTGTCATCCAGCACGACGTCCAGACCCTGATCAAATTCTTCACGGAGCTAGGAAAAAGGGAGAGAATACATGGACCCTCTGCCCTGCCCACCACAGGCCACCTCCTGTCTTATGCTTCAGTGGAGGTAGCTGGCAATACGGTGTGCCTGAGGGGTTAGAAAGAATACCTTGATTCCCCACACACACACCAGGCATGAAACTCCCCTCAGGTCTGTGGGGAAGACCCCCCCCCACACACACACACACCTGCTTTTCCTCACTCAAGGAACATAAGTATAAACATAACCAATTTACCTCACGCACTCTCTCCTCCGAGTATTCCAGGGTGAAAATCCCCACAGTGCTTAAGCCTGGAAGAAAAGACCAAGGGATGCTAAGCATCTCTGGTCCCCTTCCCCACCGCATTTCCCCTCTCCCCAGCTGAATCCCAACCCCAGCTGGTGGCAGGGGAATGTTCCCATCCTCAAACCTGTGACCTCTTTTCTCTCCCCATTTCTAGAACACCATTCTTTCCCTTTAATTGCCTCCTACCTTGATTTAACAATCATTTTCAGGTCCCCTTACCATGTTTTTCAATGAAGCTGCAGCAAGCCTCAACAACCTGGGGGATTTGTTTAGCAATCGGATTGAGGCTCATCTTCCTTTTGGATCCCAGAAGTCGCTGGCCAATTGGAAAGGAAATCTTGGAAAGTTGCAGGGTCTGCAGCAGCAGGGCCCCGTCCTCCAGTTCGGCCAGGCTGTCCACAGATACTGCACCCTGTGGAGAAACCC
Organism: Phoca vitulina; assembly: GCF_004348235.1. Taxonomy (NCBI): domain Eukaryota; kingdom Metazoa; phylum Chordata; class Mammalia; order Carnivora; family Phocidae; genus Phoca; species Phoca vitulina. Next base: position 14,404,997 of record NW_022589742.1, read on the forward strand.
AGACTATCTTAAAAATGGGGGCGGGGGGCGCAGGAAGGTCTCTTCAGACCTTCCTGAGGATTGCGTCACATTCATAACAGGAGACAGTCTCTTCGTGGCAAGCCAATTACAGGCCTCCAACGTGTTCTGTTCACCTCCCCCTTCCTCTGAGGACACAGGTCTTGACCCTCCCCCCGTCCCCCGCATCCCTGGATGCCTCAGTTAGGGCCACTGCCTGAAACCTGGAGGGTTGTTTAACTCACTCGACGCCCACGGCGAGTAAACTCCCGGGGCAAGGAGGGCTCATCCCGCCTGCGACTGAAAAAGCGCCTGATGCGGCCAAACATCCTTTGCACCACGTTTCCCCGACGACGGCCCACAGCCTGACCCGTGGATTCTTCAATCTGCATCGCGGCTGTTAGTTCAAGATGCTTGCGGCGGGTAAGCTCATTCACGAGCACCTCTTCCAGACGAATGCCAAATGTCTTGAGTGATACGACTTGGGAGCCAGGGAGAGAAAGAATGAGAAACGTCCACGCTCCGCAGCGCTGAAATCAGGAGGAACTGCAGGGGCTGTGGCACTCCTCTCAGCAACCGCCCGCAGCCAACCCCACCCCTCCAGACCCGCAGCCTCCCTCCTGGAGGAGTGAGCCAAAAAGACCCTGCAGTGGTTTGGCGGAAGGACTCAGCTCCACTCAAACTACCGCGACGGAGCTAAAGGTCCCTGCCTTAAGTCCTGCCAGGGGGGGTGACAGCCTCGAAGCAATGAGGGCAATTTCTTCTGGGCGATCCGTGTGGGGTGCGTGCACCGGGAAGGCTTAGGCAGATCAGCTAGGACCGCCCCGTGCCTGCAGCTAGTGCGCCATTTCCTGAAATCATCCCCTACAGGGTTTGGGGGGGGGGGGGAGTAGTGCCCCCAGAAGCAGTGGGCCCCGCCCAGCCTCCAGTAGCCAGGGACACAATATGGGAGGTTGGGGGGTGGGCAGCATCCCATTTAGTTCCTAAGAAAAGTAAGAGAGCCCCTCACCCCTCTGCTGTCCTCTCAGAATCAGAAACCACTTCTCAAAGGTGTTTGGACGGTCAATAGGTAGAGCTATGGGAAGAGAAAAAGAAAAGACACGCACGCTCACACAAAAAGGATTTAATAAATGTCGAAAACATTGCAATGCATTGACCCGCAGGGAGCGGGGTGGCAAACAGCTGGGTCCAGCACCCTGAAAGTGTTGTGCTTTCTCCCAGCCTCAGTTTCCCCGTTTGACAACGGGACCAAGCCTATCCACCACACCTGAGTCTCAAAGAATTTAACCAGATCAGACGATTGGAGGCGCCGCGTGCGCACCGCACACCGTGTCACGCACGGCAGTAGCTCCACACAAGGCTTCCAGCCTCAGTGGCGGGCTCGGAGGCGCCGGCACAGTGCAACAGGCTAGGGGAGGGGCTCCGCCTGCGGCGCCGCGGCAAGTAGGGGGCTCCAAGTTCCTGCCGGCGCGCTCGCGCCCCGGCTGCCGTCGGCTCCCCTCGCCACAGCCCGGGAAGCGGCGATTGGCGCCGTCCCGACGCTCAGACCCCCGCAGCGGGGTCTCCTCGACCCTCGCATGAAGCCCTCAAGCCGCTGCCGCTGCCGCTGCCGCTGCCGCTGCGCGCGCCTGGCGAGCCCGCCGCCCCCCGCACTTTTCACTGTCGCAGGCGCGCCCCTCGGCCCGCCTCCCCTGGGCCGCCGAGTCCTCTAGCACCCCCGGCCCCCCACACGCTCGGACCCCATCCAGGGCTTTGTCCCGCTCGCTCACCCGCAGCGGGCTGAGGTGGGCAGCTCTCGCAGCGCACCTCCAGCCGACGCTCCCGCGCCCGCACAGCCCTCCCGCCCGGAGCCCGGATTGGCGCGTGTCTCTCCCACTGCCTCGCTATCTCCCTGGACTCGCCGTCTCTCGAGCGCGCCGTCTCTGTGCGTTCCAATCCCTTCTCAGACTGTCCCTCTGAGCCTCCGCCTCGCTCTGACTCGTACGCGCACCGCACCTGGTGCGTCAGTCTCTTCACCTGCCCTCTGTCCACCTGTCTGTCCCTGCCATCCGCCCGCCTGTCTGACCGCCCCTCAAGCCCCCCAGTCTTCGACCCAACTCAACTAATCTTGACCTCTCCCACAATTCAAACACCCTTCAACTCCCGCTTCCTCAGTTGTCGGGGCGCCCGGGGACCGGAGCGGGAGCCCCTCCCACCCTCCTGGACCCCAGACTCGGCCCTTCCCGCCCGGGGGTCCGCTCGCCGGAAGGCGGGGACGCCACGCTCCGGGCAGCTCACCTCTGTCAGGTTTGAATTCAGAAAGGAAATGTCTGGCCACGAGTTCGTGGTAAGCAGTCTCTTGCAGCTTCAGACGCTCCAGCTCCGACAGACTGTGTATTGATATCATCTTCGTCCTGCGGTCCGGATTGTGTCCTGGGGCTCCTCCCAGGACGTTCACTAAAAAAATGAAGGCGGACAACAACAGCAAAGGGGGCATGATTCTGGGGCACAGTGTCCTTGCTGCCTTCAGAAAAGGAATGCAGCCACCCATTCTGGAATCGGATGATTATCAAGGCTGCATCATCCAATTGTCACTGGACCTGGTGGAAGGAGCTATGGGGGGGTGGGGAGGGTGACAAAGGGGGAGGGAAAACTGGGAGGCGGCTTCACCCTCAAGGAGAGCTGCCTCTGGTTGCTTATTTAAAAAAAACAAAAAAAGACAACCCAGAAAAAAAAAAACCAAATAAGGAAAAAAAAAAAAAAAAGACAGAAAACAAAACAAAAAAGAAAGAAGGGAAAAAAGATTAAAAAGAAAATCAACCAACCTTATTCACAATTTTTAAATGTACACTGAGACAAGAATAAGGTAATATTGTCCATCAATTAATTAGAACAGTGATGGAGTTCATTTTTATTTTTTAATCATACAACTCTATGCTGTCCAGGTTGGATGAAATTTAGGCACATCCATCTAGGTTAGGAGCACTGAAAATTTGTACAACTCTTCCAGAAAGCAAACTGAACACCTAAGTATGGAGCCAAATATCATCCCCAGGCCCTTTGACCCAGTAATTCCCTTCTAGGAATCTATCCTAATGAAATCTTCCTTTGGACAGGAAAAACCATATTTACATGAGCCATAACAGGAAAACATGTAAGGAGAAAAAGGTAGCCCAGCAACAAGACTAGTTATATAAATTATGGAATGACCACAGTCTGGAAAATTATGTAATCATTAAAGTGATGTTTACAAAGAGCTTTTAAACAGCAAATAGAAGATATAGAATTGTATTAATTATGATTACAACCATGTGAAGAAAACATGCATAAAAATAAAAGACTGAAAAAATGCACCCCAATACGAACAGCATCTGTATTAAGTGGTAGGATTTGGTTTGCCTTTTGCCTTTCTCTATTTACCAAAAATTGTGCAACTTGATTATACGATTCTTTTTTCATGAACAGAATATCAGTTTGTACCAAAACAAACAAACATCATTTCGAGGCCATTTCTAGTGAGACTCCCTACTACAGGATTGGATGATCAGAGTGAAGTTTGTCTTAGTGTATTGGCAAACCTGTTTTATATGTCCCTTCTCCATGGTACCCACTATCTCAGACTGCTCCTGGGCTACATAGGATCCCTCAGTGGGGATCTCCCTGAACCCCATACAGCATTCTTTCCTGCACATCCTGGCCTCTGTTACTCATTTATTCTTTCATTCATTCATTTTTTAAAAATCTATATGAACTACCCACTTTGTGCCAGGCACTAAAGATTCAAATATGAACAAGATAATACTACTCTTTTCATAAAGGATCTAACAGTGCAGTGAAGGAGACATACAGGGCGGCAACAATTTACAAAACCTTGTGATAAGTCAATGGCCAAGATATAATCAAAGTACTGTGAGAGCAGAAAGGAGGAAACATCTAAGTCTGCCTGGAGACAGCGGTTGGGGGGGGGGGGAGTCCAGAAAGAGAACAGCTTGTGCAAAGGCAGAGAGATGGGAGAGAGGTTGTTATATTCTTAAAGCTGTCTAAAGGGGATGGAAGGAGACAAATCTGCATAGGCAAAGATGAGCTCAGGAATGGCCCTGAAAGCCATGTTATGGAGCTGGACCCTTCTCCTGAAGGCAGTAGGGAACTACTGCAGGGTTTTCAGTGGGAAGTGACAGTCAGAGCTGCAGCTGGAAAAAGCACAGGGAGCAGTGAAAAGCCTGGTTTGGGTAGAGAGTCTGAAGTAGGTAGATCAGCCAAGAGGCAAAGAGATGTTGATACAAGCCAGTGTCACTGGGGCTAGGGCAGGGGATGGATTTTATGGGTAGAATTGATGGAACTTAGGGGAATCATAATAAAAAGGAAAGAATTTAGGACAGCTCCAAAGGTTATGGTTTGGGTGAGTGAATGGATGCTGGTTCTTGACAGAGAAGATAATTTGGGGGAACTAAACCTTTGACAAGAAGGGAAGTGGTCATATGCCATTTTTTTTTCTGAGCCCCCGTTTGCCATGGAGTTTTATGGTAATATTCTATATATTATAATTGAGTTGGGGGGGCTTAAATTCCAAAGATCAGGTAATGTGGCTTTAACAGAGGAAAAGTAGGAAGGAGTTTATCATTCAATAATCTAATAAACGAGCTCTGTCCAAAAGAAACACACAAACAAACGCACAGACCCACAAAAATCCCACCCCTCTTCTGTTTCCAAAATTCACTTTTGCCCACTTTCCTTAATGGCCAAAAGTCATGCATGTCAATAATAAATGCCTGCCAGATAACTGAAGTGCAGTATGAGAAAAGACGAGGAATCTTTCTATGGCTTCGGAACTGAGCTAGGAGGAAAATCTTTAGCATGGATTTTTTTAAAGCTATTTCAACTGCAAAGCACCATCCCCTGGACCCAAGGTGAATGCCCAAGCCCAACCACCAAACTGCATCCACAAAAATATCATTTTAACCAAAGATATATGCACAGCACCCACCTCGGTCCCAGACTAAGTCTCTAGCAAGACCCCATTCACAATAGCAGGTCCAGAACCTATTAGCCCAGGGTCTCATCCTGACATATGCAGCCTAGCTCTGGCTGAATTTTTCTGACATTACTCCCTCTTTCCCCCCTTTCTCCCTTTTTTTCCCCTTTCCCCCCTTCACCCCCCTTTCCCCCTTTCCCCCTTGCCCCGATTCAGACATTTTTGTACCTGTTTTGCAGCTGCAGCTACTTCTTCCAAGGCTTCCCAGACCTGGTCATCCAGAGTAGGCTGGTTCTTTAACCCAAAAATCAAGATGAAAATCAATCCCTCTCTCCCCCCAAAATAAGGTAAGAACAAACAAGAAAACCTCAAAACAACACCAGCCAAAAGAGAGAGAGAGAGAGAAAAGCCTTTGAGAGATGAGTCAGCCTCGATGCTTACAATTACGAAGGAAATCAAAGGCCTTAGAATAAACCGTTTGTCATTGCCTCCTGCTCAAAGATAGAGGGCTAAACTTAAGAGCAATCATATGCTGCAGTTGTGCCAGTAAAACTGACACTGTCTTGCTTGCCTTCAAGTCTCTCAAGGCACCAGGAGAATACAAGACAGAAGCAGAGTTAGGGAGGCCAGTGTGCCCAGACAGGAAGCAGATGGAAAGCGTGGGGAGGGGGGACAAGTAAGCAGGCTTGAACACCACCAAGAGAGAGAGGCACAGTAGCAGGTTCTTGAGATCTGAATACTTGTCCTTAGGCCTGGTTTTCCAAGCTCCTCACAGGGAACAAGGTGCCAAGAGATCTCTCTGTCTCCAAAGTGTCTTCCCCTTCCCCCTTCAGCATGCCATGGGGTTGGCCTGAAGTGACCATGACATCAAAAAATACAGGAGAAGGAAGGGGAAAGGGGGCCTCTCAGTTTTCAGCCTTGAATTCAAGACATTCGCAAAAACAATATCCTCTGACAAATACCTTTGGTGGCCCTGGAGTTAAAGCTAAGTAGAACTAAGTGCAAAGCAGAGCTTTACAATCTCTTAGCTGTGTGGCCTTAAGAAAATCAGTTGAATTCTCTGAGCCTCAGTGACTTCCTCTATAAAATGGGGAAATGATACAATACCCATTTCAGCAGTTGTGTGAGAATTAAATGAATAAAGTATGTGTGCTATTTAGCATTGGTTTTTAATAAACACGTTGATCTTGAAGTTTCTTTGCAAAGGGCCTGAGTTTACCAGAAAATATCAGGTTTCAAAAGTAATTACATAAAATTAGAATTTGCATCAATGCATACAACATCTTACTCTGTTCAAGCTCTTTTACTAAATTTGAATTAAATTAAAACAGGTAAAGAGATCTTGGGAGACTGTTGGGAATAGATCTTTCTTCTTCAATCTCCAATGGCATCAGGGGCAAGTCAAAAAAAAAAAAAACTTACAAAATTTAGGAAAACTAACCGTATAGGTCCATTTTTCAAATGCTATTATTCAGGTTAGTAAAATGCCTATATGTCTCAAAATTTATTTTTCTTTCAAACATCCAATTTTACATTGTCACTGGTGAAAGAACGCGTAATGGTATTTAGATCAGTCAAAGGGCTAGGATATTAGCAGATGCCAAAAGAGAGAGTTTGAACAAAGAGCAGAGGGACACCCAGAGCAAGTCTCTGGTAATATCAAAAAGGGAAACACACATAAGTGGCATCAAGCTTGTTCCTCACGTCCTCCCGAAACGCATGGCACAGATGGAGAAACAAATTAACGTCTGAAAGGTCACCCGCTTTGACATTGTGAGGACAGAAATGCTTTCAGCGAGGCATAAATCCACAGCCCTCACATTTTGGAGGACTAATTTACTCCATTGCCCCCATCAAATAGTTTGGGATTGCGCAGTGCTCACTAGTAAACACCTGTCAGAATAAAAGTGGGGACTGCACTGATGCCATCATTTGAATCCTTATAAACTAGGCACTTTATGGCACCATCAGAATTTTGCTCCAAGCCTCTGATTGCTCCTCAGAGTTTGAGGAACCGATAGTGGATGAGGCAGGCATTGCGTCCAGGTTATTCAAATGTCTACAGCCAGTGACAATGGATAAAGACATCCCCAGTAATATATCATGACATAGGAAAGAGATACAGGTCTCTAGATAAAAACATTTGGGCACCAGTTTGGTCTGCTGGCACAATACCTCAACCATCCCTGAGCATTAATGAGTTAGCCTTTAAGTTGTTACCCTGTAACCTCCATTTCAGCAAAGGCTGCAGTCATGATGAACAAAATGGCTCATTTTATCCTATGCAGTGATGGTGCCCCAAGATAATTAAATTTGGGGACAGTGTTCTTCAATACGTGAAGTCAGCCCATCACGCCGTAGCCGAAACTCATAAACTGGGGGTAGTACTGTTAAAATATATTAAGAAAGGGTGGGGAGGGGGGACAGCTTCTGGCTTCAGAAAAAAAAAAAAAAAAGAATGTTTCAGGAACTGCTTAGTATATTAGAATGGATCAGAGAGAGAAGGGACCTTAGCCATCACCTAGTCCATAGCTTCCATTCCACAGTTCAGAAAACTGAGGCTCAGAGAGGGACAGGAGTTTGCCCAAAGCCACACAGCAATTTGACAGCAGAATCTAGACAAGAACCCAGTTCTTCTCAGTTCTAGGGCTCTTCCTACTGCCCCATCCACCTTTACTCTTAATAGCTGCCAAATAACACATGGCTAACTACCAAAATCAAAAGAATGGACACATAATCAAAGTTTGATTCCATAAGCCAGGGGAAGTCACATCTGAAGGCAGGCAACCACCATGAATTACAATCTCTCTGTAAAATAAGTACAGTCATCATTCTATAGAATGTGGGATGCCCTTTTTTAAATGTTATTAACTATAGAAACTACTGGAGCCCAGGATGGTGAAAGGCAATGTTTATGCTACAAACATCCCAAAAGATAGTGTAAACAAGGTGATGTGACACCAAATACAAGGAGCTATAGATATTCTCACTAGCATCTGTGGGATGTGTCAGAGTGCACAACAGTGCTGGCATCACAAGCCGTGTCACCCTTTATCTGTTTTCCCCTTTTGGTTGCTGCTTCTAGTATGTCATGGCCAAAAAAGTAAATAAAATGTTCCATCAGTAGGAGGTAACCTGCTTTTGAATGTCTAATTTGTCTCGTGCTTCTCATTTTCTCAAAAGCTTTCAATATGCCCATTATCTCTGGGCCTTAACACACAGTAGGTGTGCAATAAGTGTTCCTTAGGTGAATCATAGGATTTTAAACTTTGAGGGTTTTGAGAGAACATAAAGGTCTTGTAATTAAAACAGAAACAGTTATTCGTGATTCATGGATAAATGAATCATGCTATTTTATTCTCACAATAACCCCTGGGAAGGAGGGGGGTGGGGTATTATGTTTCCCCATTTTACAGATAACAACAACCTAGGGCTCAGGAGAGGTTGTGACTTACCTGAAGTTGCACAAAAAAGGCCATGGAGGAATCTGATCTGGGAACCAGCTGTCCCTACCTATCCTCAGGCCAGGCCTTGCCTTTCCCACCAAATCATGGTATTTCTTGGTTGTTCATCTGCTGCCCGGAACTGGGACAGTCTGAACTGTGACTGCATTCTTTCCTAAGAAGGCAGCTGGATTTCTGAGGTCTTATTTATACACACTATTCTTGGGAAATGGGAATAGAGGTAGATTAGATAGGTCAATTGATCGATTGATTGTTGGCTATGAGAAGTAAAGAAGAAGATGATGATGATGATGATGATGAGAGAGAGCTGGCTCAGAAAGACTATTATGAAAGATAGAGGAGAGGAGTAGATAGAAGAAAAAGGCACCAAAAGCCCTGTGTGTTCCTCCCACCACATCCCTCACCCTGGCCTACCCCCAAGCTGACAGGATGTCAACCTGGAAAAGTCCTGAGATATGGACTGGAACTTGGGTTCAAATCCCAGCCTCTCCACATGTAAGATCACACACTCACCAACCAAGTGACCTGTAGCAAATTATCTCATGCTTCTGAGCCTCAAGTTCCATCACCTTACAAAATAAGAATCATGATACCTATTAGGTGTGACTGTGGTAAAGATTAAATAAAAGACAGGGCAGAATGAAATAATCCTCCAAAGGACACAGTGCTGTACCAAGGTGAGGAATTGCCCCCCATAATATCTGAAAGTGAAGTCTGAGCAGAAGTGCCACTATCTGGAATGAGGCAGACAGTTTCCCCCTTGGAGAGTGCCTTTGCCCCATCCTTTGAAGGCAAAAATGGGTACTTAGCCCCAGTCAGCAGGAAGCACACTTTCAGAGGGGATGAGTTCAACTCTTTCTTCACTGTCTTTCAGTGATCAGAGATGCAAGACAACTAACTGTGTGTGGAGGGCGGACGGGGGTTAGTCTAGGCTGTGAAATGTAGACAAAAATGAACTGGCCCACAAAAGGGATTTAGTCCCCACCTTTGTCTTCCACAGCACACTGTGCAAGCCATCTATGCTAGGGATGGGGGAGGAAAGTGGGGAGCCATCTGGAGTGGAAAACCCCAATTTCTGCCCTTGGGATCTTGCAGCCTAGTTGGAGGTCACATAAATGTCAAGAGCCTGAAGACCTGTCAAGAAAGGCCCATGGGTCTAATATCATTCTTCCCTGCACTAATTTAAATACATTTCCTCTCCTTTTTTCCTTTAAGGAATATTAAGAATTGACTATTTCCTCAGGTCCACTAGCACTAGGAAGACCCTTACTCAGCTGTACGTTTTCAGTAACCTTTGATTTATTTTTCCCATCTTCTCAACCCCCCTGTCACCCTAAGCCCCCCTCTTTAAGACACACTCCCTTTCAAACACAAGCATTCATTCTCATTGACATCCATGCACACACACACTCTCAAGCTCTTTCACATATGTATTTTTACACACACACACACACACACACACACACACACAGAATGTATTTGCTACAACAGAGAGAAGGAGAGAAATAAGACCCTGCCTTCAAGCATTTGTACCTGCAGACCGCAGCTGGGGCTTCTACAGAGTGGGCATAAGACAGAAAAGACCAATGGAGACACTCCCCCAAACTGTCTGGACAGACCCCTAGGAAGGAAACCTCTAGAATAAAGTTGTTCTCAGAATCTATGCTGAGAGCTACCTCTTCCTCATCTTTGTTTCCCCACCCCCACCTGCTTCTCTTCTCCTTTGATTGTATCTTCTCCCCAACAAGCATCCAATTTGCTGCCAGTTTTCTTTTTCAAAATCCTGTCTGAGTGGCTGTCATAGAGAATTGGGGCTGTGGGAGATGTTTTCCCCGGTAGTTGTCATGCTAAGAATGGTATTTTAAAACTACATTAAAATAACCATATTTATGTGGCTCAGTCGGTTAAGCGTCTGCCTTGGGCTCAGGTCATGATCCCGCGGTCCTAGGATCGAGCCGCACATCGGGCTCCCTGCTCGGTGGGAAGCCTGCTTCTCCCTCTCCCACTCCCCCTGCTTGTGTTCCTGCTCTCACTCTCTCTCTCTCTCTCTGTCAATTAGATAAATAAATAAAATCTTTAAAAAATATTTAAAAAATAACCATATTTTTAAAAATATCAGTGTCTAACTACCTATCTATCCCCTCTTCAAAATTAGGCCACCGTCTCCGCTATGATGCAGTGAAAAAAACCCTAGACCAGGAATCAGGAGGCCTGCCTAGTTACTAAGCAGCTGAGTGGCCTTGGGAAGGTCGGTGAGCATCTCCAAGCCGAAACACAACTGGGGTAATTTATTATCATCCTGTCTATCTAAGAGCACGGCAGAAACACAGATCTCAAGTCTGCGGAGTCCTTGGTACTTCCACAGGACTTCCCCAACTCCAGGACACGGGGCCACACTGCCACTGTCCACAGCTGGGAAGAAAGGGCGCCCCTCGCCCCTCCGCAGGCCTAAGGGCGCCAGAGAGCGGAGGGGTCTAAGCGGGTCTCCCTGTCTCTCCCTCCTGGCGCCGCAGCTCTGCTGTCTGCCCTTGACTCTCTTCCCCTCTCCCCCCCCCACCCCCCGCTAGGTGACGGCGGAGGGAGAGGGGAGGGGGACAGGGACGAGAACCCGCCAGGCGCGAACTTTGCGCCCTCTGCCTCGGAGGCTGGTCCTGGGCCTCCGGCTGCCACCCTGCCCCAGAGCGCGACCTTCTGGCTGGGGTGCGCCACGCGCGTCCCGCCCCGGTGTGGCTCGAGAGAGCGCAGAAGCTGCAAAGTTAAACAAAGCCCCGCGGCGCGCAAAGACCCCTCTCAGCTCCCACTCCCTGCCGAGAATAAGAAAAATTAAAATCTTGCTCGCGAGCTCGAGGTTTGAACATTGAACGCGAAACCCTGTAACTTGAGCAGCACTCGCGGGCTTCTTCTCCCTCCCTCACGTCGGGTCCTCCCTCGGGGACCCTCACCTCCCACTCTAGCCCCTCAGTGAGCTGCACTCAGGTCCCTGGAGCCCTGCCCCTGCACTACCTCTTGGCGACTCTCCTGGTCCGGCCAGGGAATAAGTGGCTGCGTGACCCGCTGGTCAGTCGTGCAGCTCAGCCGCGGCCCGTCCCGGGACGACCTGCAGGCTCAGCGAGCGCTTAGCTCTGCCGCTCAGATTCCCCCACTCTCTGTAAAACCTTCCGCGGTGGGGCAGGGGCTGCTGATTCATAGCAATTTTCCACGCAGCAGCCAGCTGAGTGCCTTACGCATACCTGTTTGCTAAATTCCCTGGGTTACTCCCACTGTTTCTCGCTGTACCCCACAATCTTCGCTCCCTTTAGTCAAAGCTGATCTCTCCTTCAAGATTCAGCCCAAGGGTCCCTTCCTCTGAGTGCTCCAAATTTCCCCTCCTCTGGCCATACTACACAATCTCACATTACAGGCGAAGGAAAGGCAGAAGTGGAGGTTTAGATGGCTAAGAAACTTACCAAAGGGCACAGAGATAATCAGTGGCAGAGTCAAGAGGAAGACCCAGAACTCCTGGACCGAAGCTCAGTGCACTTTTTGCTACCTTTCATTGCTTCCCCTCTGCCCTTATTTGTATGGCACTGGAGGGCAGGGAACATCTCTTGTTGGCCCTTTGCACTCAGGGACTGCACCAGAAATAACCCCCTCCCCTCCTTGCCTCATGCTTCCAGCTCCTTGTTTCCCATCTTGTCCAGGGCCTCTGCTCTTGCAAACTCAGAGACAAAAAGGTCATTTTGTTCAAAGTCCAGTGCAAGAGCAAACAGAAGCTGACTTCACAAAGTCCTCTACCCACCTGGATGAGAATGGTCTCAGTAACCCCACCCCCCCCACCCCCGCAACACACAGACTATAGTCTTCATCTTTCTTTTTGTACCTTCTTGGCACCTTGCGAAATCAGAAGGCACTCACACCTGCCCAAACCATCTTACCTTCTAATACCTCTTCCAAAAAATGCTGCCCTTCCAATCTGCAGCCCAGCACTGATGTGTACAAATCACTGTTCAGCCAAGCAAAAATATATTATGCACAAGTACTAAATATTTTCATCTGATGCAACAAGGGTAATACAGGGTTATAAACGCAAGCTCTCAAGTGGGGAGAATTTCAAATATGCAATTACACCCCCTCCCAACTGGATTTTCTCCTCTCCTGGACAAAGTAAATGGACAAAGGGAGGGTGTTGTTGATGCAGAGGGACAGAAATGGAAAAAGAAAGAGGAGAGTCAAGAATGCCAGAGACTATGGGTGACCCTGGCAAGAGGGAAGGAGCGGGAAGCAGAGCCTGGGCAAAGGAGAGAAGGAATGAGAGGGAGGGGGGAGGGAAGTGGGCAGATGCTGACTCCAGGTGTACACAGATACTGGGGCAGCCCAGGGAGACATGGACTGACTCTCCAAAGGCTCAGGGAGGTGGCTCTCAGGGACCTGGATTGGAAGTGAGATCCAGAAGCCCGGTGGCAAGTCTCTCTTATTCCCTAGCAAAGGGAGAGAGCTTTTGGCTCCAGCAGCAGAATGGGTGGCGCTCTTTACACTTGAAGTACCACCTCACCATCATCAGGACCAGGAAGATGCCCTCTTCTCCTCCTCCTCCCTCCCACCCCTCCCCCCCACAGTAATTCAATAAATCTTACCCAACACAGGAATGTAATTTGAATGCTCAGGGCAGTTTTCCTTTCCATTGAAGAAGAGGATCTCTCCCTCTCCTCCTGCTGAAAATGGGTTGGGTGCTGCCCCTTTATACATTCTAGAGCACCAAATCAGGAGAGGGGGAGAAAGGGAGGGAGCTGCAGTTTGAGGCTGGTCCAAATTGTCCCTGGCATCTCTCTCTCTCTCTCTTTCTCTCCCTCTCTCTCTCTCTCTCTCCCTTGTTGGATTTTTCTGTAGCCCCTCCTTCTGGCCCTGGCAACTCTGCTCCCCTTCCTCACTGCAGCATCCTGAGCCACTTCCCCCACCTTTGTGATATGGGACTGATATTGGGGAGCATCTTTCTGGTGATGCTTGCTTTCTAATGTGGGATCTTAGACTGATATACCAGGGAAAGATTTTAGTTGGGAGTGGGTGGGTGTCACAGAAGAAGAAAAGAGAAACCCATTCGGGTAGCCAACTGCCTTGTCAGGAAAGCAACACAAGTCAGCGTTGGGGGCCGTTGGGAGTCATGATTTGAACCTGAGTGCATGCGGAGCCAATTTACGCAGAAGAGCGACAGGTTGTTGGCTTGGGTTACAGTGATCGCCTTGGTAACATAAATACATAAATACTGCACAATATATTAGTGAAAAGGTAGATCACTGAAGATCACTCAGTCTGTTTTCTCAACTGCAAAATAGGGGAGTAAATGCTCACCCTATAGCACCATGGAGAAGTGTGTGAAATAGCATCAGTAAAGTACTTAGCACATGGCCTGGCACAGAGCCCCTTGCCCCCTGAACTTCCTTCTTGTGTTGGCCACAGGAGGGAAAAGAGCTTTCCCAGGGTTACATAGCAAGTAGCAGAGTCAGGATTGGAACTCAGGTATCCCAAACACCCCCCCCCCCAAGAAGGGTGCTTTCCACTTCACTTCCTCCTCTAAGAAGGCTCAGGGCTCTCCTTGGGGACCTGGCTGGAGTGGAAGTGGGGAGGTGGGTTAGGAGCCGATTCTATGCATCTGTATATAGAGATTCTATCACTTAGCACCAGCCCTAGGGGCTCAGGCATCTGCTTCATCCCCATGCTCATCATCACTCAGGTAATCTCCCCATGCCATCTTGGACTGATTCATTGCCACTTTAGCACCACCCCTGCTGCTCAGCTCTGAGACTGTGAGTCACCCTCTAGCTGGCCAGGGCCTCTGCCCTCCAGGAAAGAGGCTTTCTTCTTAATTGACTGCAGAAGCCTCAGCCGCAGTGGAACAACGCCCTTCCAGGCAGCCTGAGAGATGGACAGCTTTGAGGAGGAAAGGAATAGCCCCCTACCCCAAAGCCTTCGTCCTCTTCATCCCCACAGTGCCTGGGGTGCCACTACTGGAGTCCTCTCTCTGGATTCCTTATGATAACTCCTTTGGTGCCCTCAAGTCTCAGCGTTTCCAAAAGATTTTACCCAGGACATGTCTTTGCCGCATGTACACCGCCACAGTGCTGTGTCTGCCGCTGTGCTAGGCACCCGCGAGACATAAGGTAAGAGATGTCCCTGGCACCCAATGAGTGTTCACGACAAATTTTTTAAAAAGATTAACGTGGCAACTTGGAAAGGAGGAGAAGAACACAGGGAGAAATAAAATAGGAAGTACCTGTGAAGAGTGGAGGTGATGGAGAGAAGGGCCTCGCCGCAGCCCCAAGGACTGGGGCTGTGACCTGGAATGTCTTGTGACTATCAAGTGGCATCACTAAAATCACTGGTGCAAGCATTTCCCTTAAACACAGAACATCGCTTAAGTAATTGAATGCTAACTGAACCCCTGTCCGTCCTCTGCCTTTCTGGCCTGGCTTGGGGGCATCATCTGGTGGCCATATATCCCTCCCTCTGATTCCCCGGTGCCCCAAACTTTCAAATCTTTATCTTTGATTAGGGTTGGGGAGAGGAGGAGGGACTGGAGAGGAACGGAGGTCTTCCAGATCTTAACTGGGATAAGCACTTTGCATGTGTTTCCTCCTCCCAACTTCACAACCACCCCGCCGACCTAAGTCAGTGACTTGCTAAGCTAGTCTGCTAAGCCTGCAGAGTCGGGATTCGAACTCCAAGGACTCTCGGAAGCCTCTGGCACCGAGCTTTACAAAATGCGCCGCAGGGGGCAGATGTCCTCTTCCTCCACCTCTCCTACACCCGCTGTCCATCTCAACGGAAAGGATGAAAGCAGGCGACGAGAGCCAGATGGTGATCTGGCCGCGGAGCCTTCTGGAGTGAGCCCTGTATCCTGTAGCCTGTACCTCAGAGTTTCCTGCCGGGGCTACTTCGCCAGGAGTGCAAAGCACCTTTGGCGACTCTACCGCCCCCTGCCGCCGGTGGCTCCCCGGCCCTGGCCGCCATTCTCAGGAGGGCTTGTGCGCTAAGGGGAAAAAAACAAAACAAAACAAAAACAAAAACAAAAACCTCACCGGTAGCCCAAGAGCTGTCACAGGCTGTTGCGGGCTGCAGATAGCTCTACCAGATTTGGTGACATAAGCGGGAGGGAGGAACATTTATGACGCCCTACTATGTGTCCAGCGCGGGGTCAGTGATTTTTATGCAGAAAATGATTTGCTTTGCAAAATAGTGAGTTCTCCATTAAGAAAAGTCTTCAAGCTAGGTTAGGACAGGTTTCGCAAAAAGCTTCTCTGCAGATCTAAACTCCTTACTTCTTGAAACCAATAAAGCCCTCCACCCTTAACAGTTGTCCACTCTTTCAGGGAGAGGAGGAAAAAGCACCCCCTGTGGCGCAAAGGTCAAGGCGGTGTAAGGGTCTGGGGGAGAGTTCAGAAGGAGGAGCCTCCCGGGGGGTCGATTATACGAGGAAGCAGGGTCCCCGCCGAGGGGACGCTCACCACACGCCGGCGGATTCCCCCGACCTTCCAGTTTTCCTGCGTTGCGACTGGATCCCGCCTGGACCCAACTCAATCCCTTTGCTTGGGACGGGGGAACAGGCGCTTTAAGGGGGCAACGCCTCAGGTCAAAGGGAAAAGAGCCTCTGTGCCTGCTCCGCCTCGCCGGCCCATCCCCCCTCCTTCCTTCCCCTCCTCCCCTCCTCGCCCCCTTCTCTTCCGCCCGGAGGGAAGGAGGGGGCGGGCTGTGTGTGTATGTATGTATGCATGTACGCGTGTGTGCGCGCGCGCGCGGGTGCAGTTCGTCTGTGTGTGCGTTCGGTGTGTGGCTGGGTGTGGGGTGTGTGTGCGCGGCGCACGTTTTAGCCCGAGTGCTTGGTGTGGAGTGTATTTGGTTTGCGCTCGGACATGGAGCATGTGTTTTGTGCGGTGTTTGTGTGTGCACGCTTCTAGGTTGTACGTTTCTGCCCGATTATAGTATGACTATGTGGGTGCGATCCGATGTGGGTGTGTTCGATGTATGGTTTCTGCCGGGGTTTGTGGCCGTGCTGTGGTGAGTGTGTAAATGTGTGCAGTGTGCATGTGTGTGTGCCTGTTGAACCTCATGTGCATATGTGTGTTTGGTGTGTGTTTACCCTTAGATGTGTTGTGCCAATGTGAGTTTACGGGTGGTGTTTGTTGGGGTGTATAGTGTGTGAGTGAGTTCATGAGCGAGATGTCTTTATGTGAGCCTACTTAAGGTGTGTGTTCAAAGGTTCATGTGCATGAAGGTGTGGGGTGTGTGTGTCTTTGGGTGTGATGTGCTCATGTGTGTGGCGGGGATGCATGTGGCTAGTGTATGTGCTCAGATGGAGGGTTGGAGACCGTGTGTATTTTGGAGTGGGGTTGCAGCCTGAGTGTATGGGTATGGTGTGTGAGAGAACAGGGCTGTCTAGTGAATCCAAGTGACTGTGTGCTTGGTGGGTTTTTTTTGTTTTTTTATTTTATTTTATTTTATTTAGTTGGGGGTGGGGGCGTTGCGCCAGGACTGGGACGAGGAAGGAGGTAGGGGTCCGCGATTCGGGCAGGGTCACCCGCAGGCCTGCCCTGTCCCGTCTGGGTCCGCCTGCCCCTGGCTGGTGCGAGCAAGGCCCGCTGGGGCAGGGCGTGAGCTTACCTGGCTGCTTAGAGGAAAGAAGAGGAGGGCGCGGCACGTGATTGGCCAGGTAGGGCGCCCAGGGGCGCGGTGCAGGGGCTGGTGGGAGTAAACTGGAGAGATTCTTGGTCATTCGCTCGACACCCC
>NW_022589742.1:14422265-14457938 GCF_004348235.1 Phoca vitulina
CCCCCCCCCCCCCCCCCCCCCCCCCCCCCGCCCAGGATATCCCAGTCCTTGCTTAGCTGAGCCCAACTATTTGCTCAGGCCATTGCTGTTTCACACCTCCTTGGCTTTGTGTGGGCAGATCCAGTTGCCTGGAATCCCTTTCCCCCTGGGCCTCGTGACAAACTCCTACTTATTTTTTGTAAGACCTAACTTAGGAGTCACAAAACTTTCTCTGCCTTTCTGTACCCCTCCCTCCCAGTTGAGTGCTCCCTCCTTTGAGCCACCATAGTTACACTCTTCATACTTCTCATGACATGATCATACATAACTGCAATTATTGGTCTCTCCTTTTAAACTCTGAGCTCCTGTAGAGAATGCATGGTATAGTAAGAATAATGGTAGTGATCATCATAATAACGTTACCATTTATTAAGCACTTACTGTGCACCAGGCATTAGGCTAAGCGCTCTTACATGCATTACCTCCTTGAGACCTCACAATGACTGTGAGGTAGGTGGAGCTAGGATTATTGCTATTTTACACACCAAACATCAAGCTCAGAGAAGTAACTTCCCCAAGATCACACAGCCAGAGGGAGGTGGAGCTTGTACTTAAATACAGGTTTGCTACGTTCCCCAAACCTTTCTTCTATATCAGGCAGCCTCACCAAGAGTCTCCTGATTCCTGCTAGGCATTGAAGTCTCTATCAAACAGTATCATTTCCCAACAAATCTTTCTTTTGAGTTTACTGACAGCACCAAGAGTGCTCAGCATAATTACTTTCTTTGTCTCTCAGACAGTTGATACCTTCTCCCCCTAATTACCTGCTTTGTTGACACCTCAAAATCTTTAATTACTCTAGGCTCATAAGCACCTCACCAGCTCCAGTTCTGGGAGCTCTCCTTAGGCTGGTGCTGAAAGAAAGATCAGAGAATGAGCATTTTCTAGCCATAGGGTCAGGGGAATTGGGTATGGAGAAGGATGGAGTGAGGGAAGGATTTCACAGCTCTCCCAGACCCGTTTTTACAACATTACCACCAGAAGTTGGTATGCAGTAGATTTCAAACAGGACAGGCATCTCCATATCAAGCTGCACATAGAAAAACAAGCAGACCCCTCCCCAGAAAATATTCCTGAATGGCCCCATTTTGTATTATTCATGTTGGGTGGGGAGCACTGTGCTTGCCTAATGGAGCTCATGCTGCTCTAATGCCTTCCAAGCAGCCTCATATGAGAAATCCAAATTAAAACAATACATTGCATTTGGGGGAACACATTTATGGGGGGTGTCAGGCCAGTCACGGCTTCCAGCTCAGCCCCCGGGGAACCAGCCTAGACTGCTGCAAAGAGGTCAGGGGGTGGATAGAGAGGGACAATTGAACTGTGGTGAGTCACTTCACCACTTTTCAGGGGGGAAAGCGAGAAGCACGATTTAAATTGCTACTGTTATTATTGTGCCCTTTCAACTGGCACAAATGAGCCTGGTGTGCGGCGGAAAAGCAGCTGGAACATCCATAAAGCTTCCCCCAAGCTGGGCCTGGGTCAGCACCCCATCCTGGGTGGGCAGGAAAAGCATTGCCTAAACTAATATGTAACCAGAAAGTCTCCTTTTGAAAAAAAAAAGGGGGGGGGGGGAATAGAGAGGCCAATCTAAGTCACTCAAGGCCCATACGAGGAGTTCATGCAAACTCTGGTGTCTCCCAGCATCTAGTCTCATGCATTTGGCTTTCCTGCTGCTGTGGGCCAGTCTGACACCTCCTCTGAATATACCAGCTTCACGTGCACTTCTCAAAGTCACTCCTGTGAGGCCTCTCCCTCTTTTAAGGTTCTCTTCCTGCCTCCCATCCCAACACACACACACACACACACACACACACACACACACACACACTACTTGGAGCTTAAAATCCTCACTATATGTCTCTCTCTCTTTGGAGTTCGGAACATGAGGATTATATGGGGAATTGTAAAGGTGGAAAAATGCTTTAATAACCCCCATTACTCTCAAATGTAAACAACCTGTAGGGGCAAGGCACAAGTGTGAATTTTATTGAGGGCGGGGGGGGGGGGGGTCTTGGTTTCCCCGTGAGAGTAAAGCCCTTTACAGATGAGAATCTTTGTCTTTTCCATGGGGGCAGAGGAGCTTTGGAGTGCGACAGGGTTGAGTTTATATCCCAGCTCCATCGCTTACTTGTTGTGTGATCTTGGGAAGGTTACTTCATCTCTCTGAATCTGTTTTTTCATCTGTAAATTGGAGATATTAACACCTGCCTTAGAAATGCTCAGATGACTGAAAGGGGTAGAGTATGGAAAGCGCCAGCCAAATGCCTAACATGCACAGTAAACGTTCAAGAAAAGGTTAATTCCCTCTCTCGCTGTACTCCCCCCCATCATATACCCCAGAGTGTCTCAACCACTTTGTTCAGAGACTGAAGCCGCCTGACTGAGCTGCCAATTTTCCTCATTACTGATGTGTCTGACACTCTTGAAATAGTCCCTCTTCTTTTAGGACAATGTTTTGATCAGCCTAATGCAGCCCGGGAAGAACTGGACCCTTAGTCCAATTCTCACTCTGCAGTTTCTCCTGGCAGTGTTAATGAGACCAAGGTTTCAGTGGCAATACTCCATGTAGGAAAGTTTCAAACTACCTGCCCAGTGTCTAGACTCCCCCCCCCCCCCAGTTATGGCCTAAACTCTTCAACCCTCACTGCAGACCCAGTCCCCACTCTGTCTCCTAAATATGTGCCATGGTACTCAAGGGAATGACAGCATGACTCTTTCCTGGCTAAACTGCCCTCCAGGACTCCTGTTTTGTTTATCCACCACTACCCCAGAAATTAAAAAGCATTTCAAAGGCCACCCTTTCTCTAGCAGCCACCAAGGTTGGGAAGTAGATGGGGTGATAAGGAGAGATATGATGGGTATTTTTCTGAGATATACTTTGCAGCACACAAAATACAGTTCCAATTAGTTGTTTATCTGTTCTCAGTTAAAGGAAAGTAAAATCTACCCTTTGCGGAAAATGGTAAAGGGAGAGAAGACCCCAATCTGTGCCCTTTCCTCCCTGGTTCTGTTGCCTCCCTCTAGAGACAAAAGCAAGTCACTACAAGCTAAAGCGGCATTTAAGCAGGAAGTGGTAGGGGAAGATTAAAAAAGTTGAATGTAGGGGATCGATATAATCCCAGAGAAGGATAAAGGGGCTACGGAGTAGAGAAGTATTGAGATTTGAGGCCGGAAAAAGCTCTGAGAGGCTGGGCTCCGGGCGTTCCCAGTCTCTGGAAGCTGCCATCACCTTCTCCCTTCCCCTCACCCCTCTTATCCATCCTGCATGCTACCCCTCACTGACCCCCAGACTCCAGCATGCAACATTATCTCTTCGTGAGTCCCTCTGAGGATTTAGGAATTTAGAAAAACTTCTCCAGCGCCTACCTATCTCTGCCTCTGAGGAGGCCCTGTAACCTCTGCGTGGAGGAGGGGAAGGGGAGGGGTAGCAATGAAGGGTCAGCCATATCATACATCTGGTGAAGCAGGGGTTTAGAATAGGCCCCGGCCATTTAAGAAGCTTCCCTGAGTGCAGGGACCTACCGGTGGCTGGGTATTGGGTGCCCATCCCGAGGAAGCCGCGTGGTTTCTCAAGAGATGTATCTGAGACGTGACAGTAGCTGCCAAGGCTCATCAAACATGCCATCTACCTACTTCTGCTGATACATGCGAGAACAAATGATACTGCCAGAAGGAAACAGAAAGCATTTCCTAGTGACTCAGAGCCCCAGCGATGAGGACACAGGTGGTATTTGCACTGCATCTTCCAGTTGAAATGTGCACTTCTTCACAGAAAGGGATCTATAAGTAATCAAATAGATCAAAGACCAGAATTTGGACTCTGGGCAAGGGAACAGCATCATCATACTGACCACCCAGCAAGTGTCTGCTGTGTATCAGCACAGGGCTGGGAACTTTGCAAGTGTTCTCTCTTTTAATCTCACTCAAGCTTTGAACTCACACCAAACGGGGTCCGAATCCTTGCTCAGCCACTGTGCAGCAGTGGACAAGTTACTTAACTTCTCTGAGCTTTCGTCCTTTTTTTTTTTTAAGTTCGTTTTTGAGCTTTTGTCTTCAAAATAATGATAATAATACTTACCTCAGAGAGTTGTAATGAATGTTAAATGAGATCATTTATGTAAAATGACTGGTCTGTAGTAAATATTTGGAGAAGGAACAAAGCACATCTTTTGATACCTGAGCCATAGAGGGTATTTAGTGTAATTGATATTACCATATGAATATGATTATTCTTATTTATAACCTGGAAATGTAGGCTTTATTATATCATTTGAAGAGAGGTTAAATAACTTGCTCACAGCAACACTACAAAAGCAGGCTTGGGACTCAAACCAGTTTTGCTTCTTCCCACCCACTTTTAGAGGACACTTCATGGTCATTAGGGAGACCACGTTTGGCTGACCTGATCTAGACATTACATTTAAACTGAAATTTGAAGGAAAAAAAAAAGCCCTTAGATTAAACACTGCATAGTGGGATTCTAGGTCATAATCTGGACTATTTGCATATCATAGGCCCTGTATTAACCTTTTTAAAACATTTTTATATTACAAGAGTAATGTAAAAACAAACTTGATAAAGGTTTTAAGAAACAGAAATAACTATTATGGCACCCACTTAATAGAATCTCATACTTTACCTTGTTGCTGAATTTTCTTCCAGTCTTTCAAAAATGCATACTTGACACAATTGTAATCATACTGTTTCCCAAATTGCTACATAGTCTTCATGAACACCATCTCTATGGCTGTAGACTAGTCTAACAAGTGGTACGTCATAGAGTCTGTTTAACTGTTCCGCTAGTGTGGGATGTTTAGGTTATCTTAGTAGATAAGTGTGAAGAAAGGAACAACGTTGCTTTCACCGTTGCCATACTCACCCTCAGGGACCTGATGTCCTACTCTATCAACACCCAGAACGCTTTTTGTCATTTGATATTTAAGCTTAATGAATGTCAACTCTACTGCTAGAGCCTGAGGTACTTTTTGCAAGAGTATTATTTTCAGCCAGTCTTCATCACACAGATTCTGTATTTTAGCCTCATGGTGGGTAAAGTGTGGGCTAACCCAGGAACCTAAGCTCTGAAAAATAATCCTGTTACAGCTCAACCAGGCCTGGTCTTAGCAAATTGGTTGGGTCCTGTCTCCAAGAAAAGATCAAATTTGTATGTAAAGTGGGCCCCAGGGTCCCTTCAGCTTTAGAGTTTTGGCCGCTTTACAGAAGTCCAACTGTCTGAGGCTAAATCCAATGCCAAAAACGAACTGGAAGAGAGAATTTCAAGTGGGTCAATCGTGCTGTCCCTTTCCCTGGGAAAGAAGGCCTTTCTGGGCCACCATTCTTCCCAGATCTCAGTGATGCCTCAGCCAGATGTCTTCATATGGTTGTCCGTTGTCCACTGCTACCCTCAAAAGATTACTCTGACACACCAACTATCTCCTGGGAAAGCGGGGGTTGGTGGGTTAAAGAACATTTAGAGTACTTCCCCCACTCTTTCCATTCAATGGCCAGCTACTCCCCCCCACTTCTGACTCCAGAGGATTTCTGGAAGACATCCGAAGGGAGGCACCCAGGGCAATTATAACCCTACGGAGTACCAACAGTTACACTTCGTGTTGCATGGCATTTGTCAGGAGGAAGGCAATGAATGGGTTCTTACCTGGTCAAAAAACTGTACCCAGAGACTGATTACGAATCGCAGAGTGATGTGTGACTTAAATGAGATCATACACGTACAAGACTGAGGCTAGCGCCCAGCATCTGGGAAGCGTGTCACAGATACCGGCTGCTCTTGGGTGAGTAATAGAGCTGGTGTAGACAGTGCTGTGCCGGTGGCATATATGGGGGGACAGGTCCTACCAGACTGGAAATTCAGTAGCAAATCTAAAATCTTGCACTTGGGTTCAAACACCAACTAAATACAGAATGGAGCCTCTGAAAAGAACTTGGGTTTACTTTTTTTTTTTTAAAGGAAGCTTCAGTCGAAAGTACTTCCAATATAAATAAACTACTTGTGTGAACTGTGTGGCATGTACGTGGGATTTGTGTGTAGGATGTGCCTGTGTGGTGTGGGCATATTGTACCGTGTGTGAAAAGTACGCGATGCGTGTGAAGCATGTGTGTTTGTGCATTCGTGATTTGTATGTGGGCATGTGTGGGTGTGGGAATGTGTACGTATGTGCGTATTTATGGCTACGTATCTGTATACCATGAGTGTAATGTACGCTTCCAAAAGAGGGAAAGTCAGCCATCCAGGACTATATTTACGGGGGCACAGCTGGAAATCCTCTTTTGGCTAGGACACTAAGCATTCACAACTTGGAGTGTGTTCAAAGAAGAGCAGCTAGATGCGGGTAGGAGCCTTGCGGCCATGTCACATGTTAAACAGATGAAGGAACTGGGGGGGCTGGGCCTGGATAAGAACAGGGGTGAGTGGGGGTGGGGGAATGGGGAGGGCTGGTGCTATTCCCTTGGAAGGATCATGAAGGTCAGTGCTGGGGCCAGAAGGACATAGATTTGGGTTCGGTTTAAGGAAAAGCCTTCAAATTCTAATAGACAAGGGTGTCATTAGATGGGGATGGGCTTCCTTGTGTGATATTAACCCCCTCCCAATGGGGTTTTTCATAAAGGAACCATCTTATCCTTGATCTCACTGGAGTCACAGGACAACCTTGTAGGCCAGGTAAGCGTGGAACGGTTCCCCCTACCCCTTTTTGAGGATGGGGTGCCTGAGCCATAAGGCCTTAAAAGGCATTTATATAAAACTCCCTCCCCCCCCTTTTTTTTGATTTACCAGGATCACATAAGCCTGAAAGAACGTACAGAACAAAAAGTTAAACTTTCTGTGTGTATGCAGATCTCTTTCCTTCTCAGAGATCTTGTGGCTTGCCAGAGATTGTACTTGAATTTGCTAAGCAAGCTGTGGCCCCTTAGCAATACCTTGGACTCCTGGGATGGTTCTCAGCAGGGTGCTGAGGCTGACAAGAACTAAAAACAAGTTTTTGCTGAAATAAGTTGCTGAGGCCCACCTTCTCCCTGCCTTTCCTCTCCCCGCCTATGAGGGGGCAGAGGAAAGAGGAGACAGCCCCAGGTTTGGTCTATGGCTGGTGACCAATGACGCACTCTCACCAATATAGATTTTGGAGGTGGAGACTATGGAAAAACAGGTGGCAGTGGGGGCAGGTGGCAGCCTGGAAGGGGTGGGGCCTACCAAGGGGGAGTGAAGGACAGTGTGGGTGGGGGTCCTGGGAAATCTCAAAAAGAAAAAAAATCAGTCTCCTGAAACTTTAAGGAGGAGTAAAAATAATCGGTTTCCAAAATGTGCTTCATAGAAGCAGTTTCACAAAAGGGGTGAAATGCCACCCATATTTTGATCCGTGCTGTGATCTTTGCACACCTATGGCCTCAACTCCACAGGGAAAGAGGAACCGAGCATTGATTTCAAGCACCCAAGGAAAGACCCAGACTAAAGACCCCAGGTCTCCGCCCCTGGGCAGTTTGGGGCAGTGGGCAGTTGGCAGGGCTTCAGCAGAACCAGATTTGCTGCCAACTCCTTGTATGACCTTGGGCAGGCCTTTGCCATCTCTGGGCTTCAATGTCGCCATCTCTGGGCTTCAATGTCGCCGTCTCTTAAATGAAGGGGTTGAATTCGACGACTCTAAGGGCCCCACGGTGATATTCTGTAGTTAAGATTGGGATGCGAGGGACAAGCTTCGGGCAAAAGGACACCCCCCCCCCAATCTTCAGAGTCCCTGGGCGCTGGCCGCCCTGCCAGGGACGTTCCCCCTCGGGACTTTAGGGCCCTTGGGCTGCGGGAGGGCGCGTCGGGGCCCAGGGCTCCGCCGTCTCCCAGCGCGGCCAAGCCAGCGACTCCGCCCCCGCGCTCTCCCCGCGTCCTGCCGGGCCATTAGCGCGATTGCTCGCCGTTCCCGGCAAAGCTGGTGATTTATGCGGGGCCTCGACGGGGCAGTCTCTGGAGCCAGGAACAATTAGCTAAAAGCCAGCGGGAAGGGAGGCGAGGCGGCGGCGCGCCAAGCCCCAGGGCGCCCTGCCGGGGCTGCAGCCGCCGGCCGCCCCGGGCCGAGCACCCCAGCCCCCCGACTTGGTGGGCCCCACTCACCACGGCGGGGGCGGGGCTCAAAGGCCGAGGCGAAAAGGCAGTCCAGGATCCACGCCATGACCCGCGCCGAGTGCCCGCCGCCTCGCAGCTGGCTTCCGCGCTGTCCCCGCACAGGGCCGCCCTAAGTAGCCCCCGGTGACCACGCCCTGAGCCGCACCCTGCACCCAGCTCGGAGTGTCTTGGTCACCGGACACCTCGGGCTTGTCACGAAGGGGGCAGGGCCTCAGGGGAGCCCCCCCCTCCTCCCGCGGGAGGAGAGGCCGCGGATCCCGCAGCCCCTTCCCCCACCCGGAGGGAGGCCAGGATGCAGCTCCTGTCCCAGGGAGCTGACTCTGAGGGCGGGACCCTGCCCCTACCCCGGGGAACCCCGAGTCTGAGGGGAGACGCCACCTCAGCCCCGGTGAGCCCCGAATCTGAGTGGGAGGGGAGGTCTCTGCCCCCAGGAGCCCTTGATCGGGTGCATAAAAGCGGGCCTGCCCCCAGGAGCTGGAATTTGCAGGCGAGATGATGCACCTGTCCCAGGGAGCCTCAGATCTGAGGGGGGGGGCTGTATCCCAGCCCTACAAACTCCCACGTTTGCGGGGACACATCGTCTCAGTCCTCGGGAGACCCAGTCTAGGGGGGAAGCGGTGTCTGCCTCAGGAGCCATGAATCGGAAGGGGAAGGACTGCCTCAGCCCTGGGGAACCTTCTGTTTTAGGGGAGGGATCACCTCAGCCCTGGGTAACTCCAAATCTGATTTTAAGTCACTGTTCCATTCTACAGAACCAAGAATGTGAGTAGGAGAAAAGAGCTTTGCCCCCCAAGGAGCCCCAAAGGTGAGAGTATTTTACTGCCCCTGTCCTGCGGTTCCCTCCGGGAAGAGGGAGATTCTATGCTTCCTGGGAACCTTCGTTTTTGGGGAGTTGATCTCCAAGAGAGATGAAAGAACGCAGTGTCAAGTATGTATAAGTATGGGGTGCTCCCAGTTGCCGCTGACTTCCAGATTCCGCCGCCTATACTTTTTGCTCAGGGCACTGCCATAGGAGGGGCACCAACATTTATTTTTAGAAAGAATTTGATATTTGATATTTCAATGGGGAGGTGGTACTGTGTTGGACTTTATTGCACTTCTTCTGTGACTTTGTATTTTTAAATTTTAAATACATATGGGGGCAAGTACCATAATGGGTTCAGTGTTTAGGGCATCTGGTAGTAGTAGACCAGCCCTGAGCTGCTTAAGTCCAGAGGCCCAAATTAATTTCTCCCCCAATCCTCCATTGGTAGTTGTAGGGACGTGACTCTGTGCCTTGTTTTTCTCCACTGGGAAAATGGGGCTCTGTCGATCAAAATTCTAGTGAGGAGGTAGCAAGAAATATGAAAAATCCTCTTCCAACAGCTCGATTGCAGGCCTGAGGAGTGGAAACTGCAATCACGGGTCCTTTGGGGAGAGCAGTTATTACATTTGCTTTGTTAACCACCGATATTAGCATTAATGCAGCAGAAGGGGTGCGTAACAGGGAAGAATCACCTGTACTTTGTCATGCAATTTTTAGCAAAGTTGAGCTCTAGTCAGAGTTTAAAGGGCTTCCTTCCACTCATTTGCCTGCCTTTCTGGGAAACATGGTACCTCTCTGCCTTTGCACCAATTTTAAAATCATTTCCAATTTTCTCTGTTTTCTAAAAGCAATCAAAGACAACAAACATTCACCAGACCTGTTCTTTTACCAATTTCTGCTGTACAAATACCCAGTCATCCAAGCCAAACAAGTCTGACATCTAGAAATGTCCGGTTTCAGGCCTTGGATATTGAAATCTCGGCCTTACCTCTTCCCATGAGCTTATCCACCACCAGCTTTTGTCATGGCGTCAATGGGTTTCTTTTTTTTTTTTTCCCCCTAGCTGAATGAGCTTTTTTTTTTTTTTTTTGGCTCCCTCCTGGGGAGGCTGCCTGCCCAGTCCCATCGAATGGGCCTCAGTAACTGAAGTTTCTCTGCTTCCAGAATAGCTCTACTAGAGGCACAAACTCATGACAACTATCCTCCTTTGTTGCCTCTTTCTGCAAGAGATGTGATGTGGTAAAGGGACAAAGCTAAGGATGCCCATAGACCTAGACTGGAAGCCCAATTCTGCTATGTACTAACGATGTAATCTTAGGAAAATTATTTAGGAAGCCTTTCTGAGGCTTGGTTTTCCTCATCTGTAAAATGGAGATATTAATAGTTGTGAACAAGCTCCAGACAAACCAAGGCCAACTCTTTGGGAAAAAAAGAGGGAGAAATATAAGTTCAGAAATCTCAAGAAAATGTACTTAACAGTTGAATTAGAAATTCTCCCCCCCCCTTTTCTTTGACCCACCTCCTCTGCCTCCACTTAATTACTTAGTGTTCAGTTTCCTCTGAAAATCTTTACCCTTAACTAAATGTCACATAAAAGGGGAATGCATCCATTCATTCGACAAATATTTATCAAATGTTCTCTGTATGCAAGATATTGAGCTATGTATATAATGTTGGTTCACTCAGTGATTGATTGCACAATTTTTTCAAGTGTATAAGTTGAAAGCCTATATGATAACCTGAAAATACACTTGTGATTATTTTAAATGATAAATAATCAAAATGCAAAATGTGTGCACATTATTATATAAGCAGTACAAAGAAATAATAAGCCTATACATAGGGGGAAAAAAAGCTAACAGGAAACACACCAGAATCTTAATATTGATCGTATTTAAACAATGCAATTATGGGCAATTTTAACTGTTTTATTATTTCCATATTTTAGTATTTTCCAAACTTTCTTTAATAAACATATATTATTTCTGGAGTTAAAAAATACTACTTATGGAAAAGAAAATCTGTAACCTTGTCTCTGCTGAAGAAAGGATAGGGGAGTGACTGGTGCCTTTCAGCTGGGGTCGTGCTATTGGTGCTGGGCACTGGGGCTGGCTTTCGTGACCCAGAAAAAGCTGGAGGTTGGTCTGTGAGTAAAAGGCAGGACTTCTTTCCTGTGCGGAGGCACATAACCAGTTATGACCCCTTGTTCCCAAGAATGCAGAGGCCCTTAGCACCCACCTCACGCTGTCGGAAGCCGGCTAGCCTGAACTTGCAACCTCTCACCGTAAGGTGTGTGCTCACAAGGGGCATGTTGGGTCTATCTGCCCTCACCCTGACATCCTAGAGCTGGACAGCTTGTTGCCTCTGCAGGAGCTTTCGTTGCAATTCCAATTAAGAGCCAAGCACCCTGCTCCTTACTTAGGTCACTGTCTACCATGAGGTCTTTAGCAGGAAGAAAACATATTTTAACTGAGAAGGAGGCACGATGATGAAATCAAGCTAGGGGCTTGTCGACTGTGAGAAGGAAGGCTTCAGACCTTCCCATCTTTTTTCCCTGAAGCTCAAAAGTACTTGTCACCCAGGCAAACAGTTGCTAATTGAGATTTCAAGAATGAAAGCTTGTCATGAATCGGGGTTTCACAAAATATGGCCCATCACACCGGATGTGTCGGAATCACTTTGGATGTGCTATAATAATGCCGATTCCCTGCCCCCACTCGAGACCTACTGAATGAGAATTTCTGGGCATGGAGACCAGAAAACAGCATTTTTAGCAACCTCCCCACAGGGGCTTTTATATCCAATAAAGTTAAAGAAACTCTAGTATAGTGGAAAGATCTCTTTCCCTGAGAACCCTTGAACACCATGTTTCCTCATTGCACTCCAGCTACAAGGAGTACTAGGGCAGCCATTTGGAGAACTTGATTGCTTGAACCCCACTCTACTTCCTTTTGGGGTGTGGGTAAATAAGTAGCAGAAAAAATGGAACAAACCTCAAAACTCGATGGGGTCTAGTGGTATTCAAAATGAGCATACTCATAAAAGTCATCCATTTGGATTTAGTGAGAACCCTGGTGTATGTCTATATAGCATTTTTCATTTTTTTAAATTTTTTTAAATCTTATTTTATTATGTTATGTTCATCACCATACATTACATTATTAGTTTTTGATGTAGTGTTCCATGATTCATTGTTTGCATATAACACCCAGTGCTCCATTCAATACGTGCCCTCTTTAATACCCATCACCAGACTAACCCATCCCTCCTCCCCTTTAGAACCCTCAGTTTGTTTCTCAGAGTCCATCGTCTCTCATGGTTTGTCTCCACCCCCCCTTTATTTTTCCCTTCCTGCTATCTTCTTTTTTTTAAACATACAATGTATTATTTGTTTCAGAGGTACAGGTCTGTGATTCATCAGTCTTACACAATTCACAGCGCTCATATAGCATTTTTCAGTCTGGTTATCTCATTTGGACTCCCTACTTGTTGGGTTCCTTGAGTCGCACAAAGGCAGCTGAAGTACAGTGGAAAGAGCATGGCATTTAAAGTTAAAATATCAGGGGGGAGGCTGGGCGTGCTGACCGACTGGCTGGATGAGTACAATAGGTCTGCTACCCAACCTGAGTGCCAGGCTCCTCCTCTATTAATGGGGATCCCCATCCCCTTGCCCCCTCCCTCAACAGGTTGTTATGAAGGTCTCTGCGATTTCAGGGGTGAGATGACAAAGGACTCTGCCTTCAGGGCCCTGGATGGAATTGGTAGATTAGCAACCCTCTTTCCCAGTACCTCCTTTTGAGGAGTCCCATTAGGTTTACATGGTGTGCACAGGGATCAGATGTGATCTTGAAAAAGGGCTGTTAGCCTTAGGACCTCAGGAATTTGCCTCTCTGCTTTTCTGTTTGGGAAAGGTTTATCTGGGCTCATGGTAAATATAGCGAAATTATGGGGGTGGGGTGAGCTCCTTCATTTCTCAAATGGGGATATACAAGGAAAACTTGAAGTTCCTTTCTAGCTACTTAGCATTCCTAGGATACACTGCTTCCAAAGCACATTTTTCCTTCCAGAACTCTATTGCTTCCAAAGATTTTCATATAACCAAAGCGTGACAAGGTCCTGGCACTATCTTTGCGAGGCAGAAATGGGAGAGAATTATCTCCATTTTTTCAGTTAGAAAAGCTGAGGCAAAAGACAGTAAGTGACTAGCCCAAAGCCAGCCAGAGGAGGAGAGATGAGCCAAGAGCAGCCTCCGGATCTTGTTCCCCCCTCCCGTTGCCACCCCGTTCTTTTCCAGTACCCCTCACTAGATCCCAGGAGCTGTCTGTCAGTGTGCTGACACCACTCAGGAAAATGCAAGTTTCATCCTGACACCAGGAAGACAGAGCTACGATTACGCTTCAGTCCCCAGGGAGGCAGAGGAATTGCTTTTAGTTGACAAGTGCATCTCCCACACACATACCCCCTCTGGTTGAATGAAAAGATAAAATCAAGTTAAAAATCCCAAATGCTCACTTAATTTTGTAAAGCATTTTGCTCTTTGAGCTAGGGGTAGGCAGGATGAGAGAATTTTCTAACTCTAGAAGTTTCAACAAGATTGGGGGGAATAGTAGAAAATAAAGGGGAGCACAGAAAGAAATGCCAGAAAGAAGAAAAAGTAGAGAAGTGATCTTTCAGTTTTGTGCCATAATCAATAAGAGAAAACGGAGTTATCAGGGAAAAAAAACTAGAAAAAAACTGGGGTGTGTGTTTAGGTCCTTGAAAAACATCAAGAGATGTGAGCCAAGGAGATTTCCATTAGAGATGAAAATTCTGGGGCTTCCAGTAACAAGAGTTTGGGGGCTGAGCAAGGGGACTATCCACTTCCATGTGTTAACAGAGACTTCCAGTCCTGGGCCCAGGGAAGTATCGCTCCTGAGCTTTACTTGCTCGGAAGGTCATCTCTGCAAATCACTTGCCCTTACCTGTTTAAGTGTGGCAGCTCCCAGTGTGCTATCATAATCTATTTTCACATCTAAACCTCATACGGCTTTGGAAGGTTGGCAAGACAGAGACTAGCACAATCCCCATTTTATAGATGAAGAAACCAAAGCTCAAGGAAAGGAAGTGACTCGCCCAAGGTCATTCTGCTTTTTCCTCTTTTTTTTTTTTTTTAATTTGGAAACTGTACTTGAACCATTGTTTGTACCTCCTTCTCTTGTGCTTGGCTCCTTCTCACACCACCCACATCCAGACTGAAATCTGGTCTTTAGACCTCATATACTTTCTGTCCCCCTTTGCACTCCAGAGACTGGAGATACCCCCCTAGGTGAGAATTCAGAGCCCTTAAAAAAAGCTTCCTGGCTAAGAACATCCTTATTCTTAGGAGATATGTGCTGAGGTATTTAAGAGGGAAGTGTCATGATATCTGCAATATACTTTCAGAGGGAGAGCGTGAGTGAGAGCAAGCGGGGGAGAGGGAGGGGAGAGAGAGAAAGCATGCAAACATGGCAAATTGTTAATGAGAGTATGTACAAGTATTTATGTACCATTCTTTCAATTTTATTATATGTTTAAAAGTTTGAAAATATAAACTTGGGGGAAATCTCTCCATCTAGGTAGCCACCCTAACTGCCTATGCTAAAATCTGGGGATCAATGGCATATCCCCTCCCACAGGGTCCCACCTCAGGACTCCATGAAGATGGCCCAGCGTCCAGCACAGAACTAGCTCAGCAAGAAAGGCAGGCAGGACCCGTGAATGGTTTTAATGTCTTAGATGGAGCGTGGGTGCTGGAAAATGGCCGTGTGTGCTGAGGGGGAGTTTAGGGTGATGGATTTGGTGGCAAAGCAGCTAAACGGAAGCCCTAGAGAAGGAATCCCCCAAAAATTTGAATAGGAATTTTTCCAAAAATAGATTTTTTTTAAATTTCAGGGTTTGCTTATCAGGGTTGGAAGTGTTAGTAGAGATAACCTAGTCCAACCTCCTCACATCCAAGGGGAACGCTGAGATTCAGGGAAGGAAAGTGACTTACCCAACATCGTCCAGCAAGTTAGTAGCTGAAATGGGACTAGAAGCCAAGTGTCCGGCCCTCTAGTCCAGGGCTCGGTCCATTATATCACTCTGTCATCCCACCTTGGGTTCTTGGGCTCTTGAAAAGTCATCTGCTCATCCTAGGGCTTGCTCTCTTCAGACCAGCATGGCACTTGGGGGATTTGCAGTCAGCAACAGTCCCTGCCGCTGGGAGCAGAACCAGACGCCTGAAGATGGCACCTGTCACATCCCATTGGAATGAATGACCTCCCTCTGAAACTGAGATGGGCCAGGCAGAATCTGGAAGCGGTACCTTGAGAGCAGAGTCAGTCCAGGCCTGTGTGGCTGGTGCGCCATGGACATTTGAGGCAGAGGAGGTCACGGAAAATGTCCTGAGCACTGTTTGCTGAGGAGTTTCCCATCTTTCTTGGACCCCAAGTGATTTATTAATCATTCGCAGGGCAGCCACTCTGGTTCATTGGTTTAGCTGCCATTACCCATGAGGGGGCGGGGTGGGGGGTCTGCCTGCCACTTCCCCTGGTCTGTCTGCTCACAGGATTGGTTCATGGGACAGCTTAGCCGGACCCTCGTGAGCCTGTCGGGATTAATGGCATTTGACTGTAGATCATGAGAAATCACATCAGTAGCTGTGGGTGGGGGTGGATGGAGCAAGCAGGAGGAGGGCAGAGGAAAGGAAGGGAGAAGAGCAAAAGGGGAGGGAGAAAAAGAGGAGGGAGAAGGGGAGAGGAAAATGCAAGAAGGAATTCTCTGACATTTCTGAGCCTGTAGCTTCTCTCACTTTTAATCACCTCCTTTGTTAATTGCCATTTGTCAATGCACTAAGTCTTTCTCCACTATAACTCAATCCTGGAACAACTCAAGTCTAAAAAGGGGACTCAGGTCTAGCCCCAGAGCCCTAATTTTCCCTAGCTAGTGAGTTCTTTGTCCTTCTCCCCTGCATTCCTACCTCCTGGGCACTGTGGAGGCATATATGAGCACAAGAACTGGCCCCAGGACAAAAGATGCTAAGGGCTGGCTTTATTTGCCAAGCTGCTTTGGGTCTGGCACCAGCCCAAGGCCCCCCTCTCCTGCCTTCCAGGGCCCAGAACCCTCTTCTACTTTCAACCATCCATGGCTTATAACTGCCCTGCTGTTCCACCCTCCAAATCCCAAGAGACTTGTCCAACTGTAAGCTAAGGGGCAAGGCAAGGAGGGGCCACAAGAACTGTATCTGCCTAGGACCAGAGAGCAGCCACACTTGAGAGGAAGAGCCAGAGCTAGGGCCAGAGCAAATGGCGGTAAGGCCAATATGACGCATTCAACAGGCTGTGTGTGCAAGTCCAAAAGCTGAAGACCAGGCTATATTCAGAAAGTCCTTTTCCTGTCCTCAAAGGAAGAAACATTTGGCCAGGTCACAGGACCCTGGGCCCCCAGTGCCTTAGCAAATAACAGCAAAACTTAAGCAAGCCTCTGAGTGACCATGGCCTTGACTTTGTTTCCAAGAGGGGCTCTGATTTCAGGAAGAAAACTGGGGAGGAAGAGACTATGTCGCATGGATACAGGTCCTAGATGGCAGGCTCTCCCGGCTGGGCCATGTTTGGGGCCCAGTTTCCTGGGAATGGGGCCATAGCTTCCTTCCACTTCCCCAGGGAGAGAGCCAGTATATCCACCCAAATCACACATCTTGCTGTTGTCAGAGATTGCCCCTTAAATCTACTCAGTGATAATGAGAAGCCCTGAAAGTTATGGGGTCAGGATTGGTGGTATTAGCAACCAAAGCCAGGTTCAAGGACTGAATGCGGAACCTTGGCCTCTCTGTTCTTTTGTCTTTCCCTCCTGCCTCCAAAAAAGAAAGGACCCTCTCTGGGTCCCTCCTTAGAGATGCTCAGCCCCTCTTACTGCTGCCACTTCAGCTGCCAAGGAGCCTCTCACTCCCTTGTCCCTCTACTTGTCTTTCCTTCAGCCTTTCTCTACCTGCTCTTGGGTCTGCAAAGCTTCTCAAATGGTTGGTCTCTGCTACCCACTCACTATTTTACTTCTTGCGACTCCACACCCACTACTGAAAGCCCTCATTGCCTCCTACTTCTACACATGGTGGCCCCTCGGCAGTGCTCAGTCCTCTTGACCAAATGGCAAATCCCTCTTCCCGGAGCTGCATCTCCCAGGACTCACCTCTCAGACTTCTTCTGCTTGTTCAGTATCCCTCTCTGTCACCAGCTTATTCATCTTCTTTTTCCCCGTGGGCTTCTTCTTCCCCATAGCCCACACAGACATTCAAACTCTCCTGTATGGCTTTGAGGATACTGTGCTAGACTAGTGTTCTTACCAATGATTCCTCCTTATCTCTCTGCATTCTCCTCTGGCACCCTAAATGGGAGCATCCCTCAAGGTCCCGTCCTTAATGTTCTGTTCTTATGTGGAGGAGCTCATCCATTCCCATGGCCCTGACCTCTCTGGATTACTCATAACACCTAAAACAGTGACCTGTGTATAGGAGACACTTAATTAATGTTTACCTAATTGATTAACATTTGTTAACTGCACAGTGCCTTGTACATAATGAATGTTCCTTAAAGCTGGTGTTGGGAGTCTTACCGTTTACAAACATTCCCTGTATATTCACCTGGCTTCCTCCTTACAATAACCCAGTGAGGTTGATTCTTTATTATCCCCATTTTTATAGAAGAGAGCAGGGGAATGGAGCTAACATTTGTTTTCTGCCTGTTCTGTACCAAATGCCTTCTACACATTTTCATTTAATTTCCACGACAGCCCTGTGAAGTACCTGTTCTTAGCCACATTTTGCAGATGGGAAAACTGAAGCTCAGAGAGATGCCTAAGATCCCAAGGAGTATATAATTTACCTCATCTGCTATTTCATTGTTCTGAAAATTTGATCATACCAAATTTAGTGAGCAATACTGGAGAGGCATATAAAAGGTATCACAGAGCGATATCATAATTATTGTTTACATATAAGTATTTTTTTGAGTTTGCATTCCTATGAAATGTAATGTCAGGCATATAAAGAGCTGAAAAAGAAAATAAAACCCTTCTATTTCCAAACATTCCCTGCCTTTCCCCCTGCATATTATAATAATAGGAGCTGATTATTGCATGATTACCATGTGCCAGGCATTACATTCAGTGTTTTACACACGTGCTTTCAATTAGTCCTCACCACCACTCTGTGTGGTAGGGGCTCCTATTATATGCCCCAATTTATACATAAGGTAATTGTGCTTCATAGGAGTTAAGTAACTGGTTCAAGGGCCCCTAGTTAGTTTGTAAAGTAATTGAAATTTTAAGTCAGGTTGGTCTGACTCCAAAGTTAATGTTCTTTCAATGCCACTAGGCTGCCTTTCTGAGAGGATAGGGAAACCAAGGCTCCAAGAAATTAAGTGACGTCAAGTCTCCTGACTCTGTATCTTATATTTTTTTCACTTCGTTCCAGCTTCTTGTATCTCTTTGTTGAAGGGATCTCTTTGTATTGTCAATGATCTTTATATGTCTGTGGTCTGTCTCCTCAACCACATTGTCAGCTCTGCCAAACCTCTTTAGATCCCCCGCACAGGGTTCTCACTAAATACTTGTCAATTGATAAGCACGGGGCTCTCTTCAGTTGAGAGAATTATTAATAAACTATCAGGCTTTGACAAAGCCCTTCTCGTCTTCCAAGGAGTTGAGCCCTTGGTGCTTAGGAGATGTATCAATTCCTCGCCTTCCCTCAGCTTGAAGTCAGAAGCCCACACTCCCCGCCTCCACACAGCATCTATTCTCCAGGGAGCCTCAATAGCGTCAGAGTCATTCCACTGAAGGCTGAATTATGTGTGTGACTCTGGGAGGATGAGGTCCCAGTAAAGCTGGAGAAGAATGCGGGCTGTGATTCTGCATGCAGGTGGACCCTGGGGATGTTTCTTGCCATCTGAGATGATGTGTCAACCTCTAGAAGCCACACTCCATAGAAAGAGCTCTAAAGATTGATTGTTAATGTTATCATTGAGAATATTAATAATCATTCTTACATTTATTTGTACAGCGAACTTCCATTTATGCAAAAGCCTTCTGCACAAGATTTCATTACTTTTAGTTTGTGCTGGCTTTCTGCAAAATCTTTTTGGCTTCAATATTCCCCAGAGGGGGGAAAGAAATCCTCTGTCCAGCTTTTGAGGAAGGGAATTACCCCAAGGAAACTGACAGCTGAGACCCCGAGAGGGGAAACACTAGCTGGCTGGAATTGAAGGACAGCAACTGATTCTGCTGAGCAACATGCTGCTGAGACATGTCTAGGGACTGAACACAGATCACCAACCTCCTCCTCCTTCTTCTTCTTCTTTTTTTTTTTTTTGCCTGTTCCCAGTACCCCAGAACCGGCACGGTCCTCCCAGCCCAAGCAGATCCTTAGCTCCTTCTGCCATTAGAATTCACCCCTCCAAGTCCCTTCCCCCATTGATGGCCTCAGGGACACCTCTGTGGAAGCTGGCTCATCGATTATCTCTTCCCCTCCCCCAGACCAATTTTCTCATGCATTTGTATGAGTACGCTCAGCATCCTACAAAGAGACAGGCAGTAGTAATAATCATAGCTAACACTCATGGAGCTTTTACTATGAGCCAGGCACTTTATTAAGCACTTTACATGCATAATCTCTCTTCATCTTCATAACATTCCTATGAGAAAGCCTTATTAGGATTCCCATTTTATAGAGGAGGAAATTGAGGTTCTAAGCGAGTAAACAACCTGCCCAAGGCCACAAAGCTGTCTAATGCAGAACCAGAATTCAAACCCAGGATTCAAACTCCCTGACAATGAACCTCTTCAGTGGACTGTCTCTCAGAATTGGCTTCCACTTTCCAGATAAGAACAGTGAGACCCAGAGATCAGAAGACCACCTAGCATTCAGAGGAAAGAGTCTCAGGAAGCCAGAAAAATAGCGTTTTCCTCCCTTTACTGCCAGTAACAGGCTAGATGACTCTGGGTGAGTCACTTAAAAGCCCCTGCTTCTGAATATGCAAGCAGGGTCCACAGTGTGTGGGATTCAAAAGTGATGAGCCAAGGAAGGTTAATCTCCTACAAATTTATAAAGTTTAAAAGCACCATGCAAATGCAAAGTGTTCCTGATCATAATCCTTAACATTATTATTCCAGCTTATTCATCTACCAATGAACCTGGGATAGAGTTCTGGCTCTGCCCCTGGATTCTGGTGCCATTTAAGTGCCAAGACAAATGGTCTCAGAGAGTCGGGGTGATCCATTATCTGGATATGGATTATTTCTCAGGAGTAAATCGTTAGCCCTGTCGGGCGGCTGATGAATTCTCCCACCACACCTGGGGGCTCATTGCTCTACATGGGACGTGCGGGGAATGCAAGCAGCGGCTGGAGTCACAGTGTGATTCTGCAGACAGTGTCCTGGGTGGGGGGCAGGGAACAAGGATGTTTGGGTTAGATTCCAGGGAGCAGTGAGGACCTCACCCATGCATAAGTGAGAAGACAGATAATGAACCTCACCCACAGCCCAGCCCAGGGCAGAAAAGGACCACTTCTCTCTCCTGATGTTTGCAGCATCCTTGGGGACAACAAAGCACAAAAGATAAGCAGAGAAAGAAAGAAAAGTTTTGTTTTTTTTTTAAAGGAAAAATATATGGGGAAGGGTAAATCTAGAGAGAAAACAAACAGAAGAAGAGAAATAAAATAGAAAAATAAGAAAGGGCTCTAAAAAAATAGAAAATGAGACATTAAGAGATAAAGAGAGTGAAAGAAAAAGGGATGGGGGCGGGAGGGAAAAAAACAAATGAAGAAAGTAGAGAAACATGAAAAATGAGACCGAGGTCTTTAGAGCACCAGAAATGGTTTCTTGTTTTTCTTTTTCCTGTTTGTGTCTTTTTGTTTTTGCTATGTGGTACAGATGATTTCAATGTGATGCCTCAGGGCTGGTCTTAAGAATGGTCAGATTCACCAGGCTTTCCTCCTAGCTCTGAAAGCTCCCTTCCTCCCACTTTCACCGTTCACCATTCTTGTAAGGCAAAGCATTGAAGGCAGAACCAGAAAGGCAGGGATAATTATCTACTGAAATAAAAGCCACGGATACAGAGTGCTGAGCACATAGAAGAACACATACACACACACACACACACGTGTGCATGCACGCATGTAGTCAAAATTAGACGACAAAGAGAAAACGTTCTGAGGCAAATAGGCATGCAGGTGCTGAAAGACTTGAAACATAGGCAGGGACAGACCTATAACAGACAGGT
Organism: Phoca vitulina; assembly: GCF_004348235.1. Classification (NCBI taxonomy): domain Eukaryota; kingdom Metazoa; phylum Chordata; class Mammalia; order Carnivora; family Phocidae; genus Phoca; species Phoca vitulina. The sequence continues at coordinate 14,443,506 of NW_022589742.1, forward strand.
ATCAGCAAATCCAGCCTGAACATAAGGATGGGCATGGGCAGAAACTGATAAGGAACTAGATACACTGCTGCAGAAGATGACACCGAGGCACAGGAAAAGATGGACGCATGACCAGACAGGTGCAGAAGCAGACACACCAGCCAGGGTGGGAGGAGGAGGTTCTACCCTAACTCTGCTCTTCCTCTGTCTCTCCTCTTTGCCTTCCTGAAGTACTCTAATAAAGAGAATTTACCTCCCTGTGTCTCTTGCCCTCAGGATTTCCCTCTGGGCTCTGTGACAGTTGGTAGCAATGTGTTTTATTTAAATAAAATCACTTCTGCTAATGAGTCTGTTAGTTACTGTATCATCCTTCCCAGGGAACAGATGTCACTAACCAGTTTAAATGGCCATATCCAAAAGGTCCCCTCAGGCATGAGTTTCAGTGGTAGATTATCACCTTTGGCTAGGACTGACTTGAGGCCTGCCTTGACTCTTTCTCCAAGACTAGGACTTCCCGCCCCCCCCACCCCGCCCAGTATTCCATGATCCTTTGTAACTTTATTAGACTTTCCTCTTCTCCTCTGCAGTTTGAAGTAGAGGCCAAGCAGGAAGTGTCCTTGACTCCCACTTGAATGAGAGGAGCACCATAAGATTTCACTGGATAAAAGTGTTTCTTGCAAAAGAAAAGTTTGAAAACCTCAGGGTTACACGTGGCCAGATGAGATACAAGGGTCTTTCCAGCTCTGACATTCTAGGATTCTATGACTAAGAGCTAATTCGTTCAAATCTAAACCCTCAGTAATTGGACAAACCTTGATTGAATTTGCCGAGCAAACATGGCGTCACTGTCTGCCCCAATAAATATTTAGCTGTGGCCCCAGTTTATTGATTTTGTGCAGTATCAATATTTCTTGCCACAGTTTCTGACACTGACTGGTAAACCCATGATGATGTGACACATGCAGGCTCAAGATGCCCTCCTGGGAAAGCCACAGATGGTTGGTTGTTGGTGTGTTCATCTGGCTTGGGCTGACACACAGACTGAACCACCACCCCCCCCCCAGCCTGTGTTGGACACATGGAGGGGTTAGATAACTGCCTTTGGAAGGGACATAATGCTTGGGTGGGTGGATCAAGTTGGCTTAGAAGCTCAGGGATAGGGATGCCTGGCTGGCTCAGTCAGTGGAGCATGCGACTCTTGATCTCAGGGCTGTGGGTATGAGCCCCATGTGGGGTGTAAAGACTACTTTTAAAAAATCTTTAAAAAAAAAAGACGTTCAGGGATACTGTTGCCAACTGATCACAAAGAGAACCTAAGTGAATGGGGCTTGCTCTGTGCAGCTCTACTTTGATGATGGGAACATCCCTTAGAGCTTCTGTCTCGCTTACTGTTCATTCTACAGTGAGTGATTTCTCCGTGCCAATCTCTGTGCTACAGCTAGGGATACAGTCATGAACAAGATACAGTCAAATATCTCTCAAATACAGGCATACCTTGTTTTACTGCACTTTATTGTGCTTCAGAGATATTGTATTCTTTTACATATTGAAAGTTTGTGGCAACCTTGTGTTGAGCAAGTTCATCAAAACCATTGCTGTTGGAAACAACAGCGTTTGCTCACTTCATGTCTCTGTATAACATTTTGGTAATTCTCACAATATTTCAAACTTTTTCATTATTATTTTATTTGTTACGGTGATCTGTGATCAGTGATCTTTGATATTATTGTTGTAATTATTTTGGCTAGCAGTTTTTAGTAATAAGGAATTTTTAAATTAAGATATGTACATTGTTTTTAGACATAATGCTATTGCAGATTAATAGACTACAGTATAGTGTAAACATAACTTTTATATGCACTGGGAAACCCAAAACTCCATTTGACTTGTTTTACTGTGATATTCGCTTTATTGCTGGAACCAAACCCACAGTATCTCTGAGGTATGCCTGTATGTGAGCTCCAGTTGAGAAATATTGATGCTGCTCCACGTCAATAAACTTAAACTATGGATAAATGTTTATGAGAAGAAATACTTTGGTAGGAATATTAGAGTATATGCACGCTTTTAATTATTCCCATTGGCAAAACTGATGAATCAGAAACCTTTTTTTTGTATGTAGTATTCAAGATGCATAAAAGTCTTGTAATTCAGGTAAAATAACTTGGTTATTTTCTAGGTACAACTCCAAAAAGTGCAAGTTAACTTAATACTTTTTGTTAATCTTTTAGTTACACATTCTTGGTGATGGGGTTTCATTTGTTGGTGATGGTTGAGAGCATTGTTTTTTGGAGAGAATTGAGGTATTTACTGGAAGGGAAGATTCATCCCTCTCTTTGATGCTGCGATGACACTAACCCTATCATTCCCAAACAGAAATATATTTGGGTAAGTTTGTTCCCTTGGTCATTCATTTCTTTTGCTTATTTAGTCTTTCATCCATACCCAACCATATACCGAGCGCCTTGTCTGAAGCTTATACTGGGTCAGGTGTGGGGTCACTGAAGAGATTCAGACATAGCCAATGCCCTTGAGGGCCATACACTTAAGGAGGGGAACTGACAAATAATTTGGGGACTTTATAATGAGTGCTGTATAGCAGAGGTGTGGACAAAGGGAAGCTGTGAAAAACAAGGATTAAGAGATGAGGGTAGCTGGAGAAGCTTTAAGAGATGAGGTGACCCATGGATAGGAAGAAGTCTGAAGGTCAGGCCTATTTATCATTGTGGGGTTACACAGAGCCCTCCTTGTTCCTCAAGCTCTTTTTCTTTTAATCAGTAGTATGTATTTGTAAGAGCCACAGAGCTACACAGCGAGGTCAGTCTGTGACTAGGGTTATCCCAATAGCCTGCGTCAGTTTAACTGCTTCAGTTTAAGGTAAAATATATCCATTTTTTTTTGAAAAAACAATACAGTGAAGCGGTTGGTCAGAGACTGTTTCCTATCCCCTAACTCCAGCTTCTTGAAATTAGACTTTCCTTGCCCACCCTACACCCCTTTCTAGCAGAATTCTTCTCCCATGGGGCAAAGGGGTTTGAGGAGTACTGGGTATCATGGTGGCTTGCAAATTATTCACATTCCAAAGGAGCCTTAATGATTTCCAAGATAATTGGTTGTAGAAATAAGTCCTTCTAAAAACCCAGCAATAGAATATTCGTGATGCCACAGGATGATTCAGAGCATTTGGCCTTAATTACTTTGATTGTCCGCCAGGATTTAATATATGAATATTACATTGCGATCTTCAATTTAATTTCTTGTGTAAATGGATTGTGGCAGAATCCTGTAGTCCTGGAACTGGCACATAATTCAGCGTGGGAGACACTATCTTAACTCATCTCATTACTCAAGCCATTTGTTGTCCTTCAGGCTTTGACAGCCAGGAGATGGGAAAGTAGCAGAGGTGATGTGATCTCTCAACCTGGGTCCAGACAGACATGAGCCATAGTCTCTACTGATTACGTTGTTACACAGACACAGACAGCACTTATTTTCAGAAGAAAAAAAAAAAAAAAAAAACATTCTCGTCAGTTTGCAGCTGTGTGCCCTGGTCTTTCTTAGCATGGTAGAGTGGAAAAAGCTGGAACATGGATGTAAGAGGCCTGGGTTCTAGTTCTAACTTGCAGTATGACGTTGGACAAATCCCTTCGTTTTTCACCTTGGCCAAGTCTCCAAAATTCTCTGAGCTTTCAATTCCTCATCATTAAAGAAAAAACTGCATGATCTCCAAGTGCTTTCTAGAGTGAAGATTTTCTGCCTATCAGTACCAAATGGCAAATCTGACAGTCTTGGTACCATGACTGATATAAGGTTGTTGCTATCCATCTTGTAAATAATAAGCAGCCCCCTAAGGATGGGCAAAGTCACAGGGAAAGAAGGGAGAAAGTGACAGAGAAGATCAGCAGGAGGGAGAGAGAGAGAAATGTAGGGAAGATGAAGAAACAGCTCTGCAGCATTAGTGAGGTGTCCCCCACAGCCTGGGAAAGCTTGCTATGATCTTAGCAAAATGGGGGTCATTTGGGCCCAGAGAACCTGATAGAAATTAGAGGGAGAAAAATGAGACTCGAAAAAGAAAAAAAGAAGAAAAAAAGAAAAAAATGAGACTAGAGAAGTACTGAATGGGAATCCATGGTGTTGAAGAATTTATTTGTAGCTTGTTTAACAAAGAGCCTGTAGCCAGAATGTATAAACAACCCTTATAAATGAAAAAAAAAAAAGAGAACCCCTACAAATGAATAAGAAAAAGGCAGAAAAAAATAGACAACTTACTTAAGTAGAAATTGTATGAAAGTGTATATCCAAAAGGCCAATAAACATATGAAAAGGTTCTCAACCCTATTAGTCACCAGAAAAATGCAAATTAAACCACAATGAGATACCACTGCACACCCACCAGAATGATTACAGTTTTAAAGGTTAATAATACTAAGTGTTGGTAATCATTTGGAGCAATGGAAGATGTGAATTTGTATAACACTTTGGAAATCTACTTCGGATCATCTACCAAAGTGGAATATATGCAGCCCCTATGACTCAGTGATTCCACTGCTAACAGAAATGCACATACATGTGCACCAAAGTCAAACAAAAAATATCCACAGTAATATCAGTCACAATAGCCCCAAACAGAAAATGATCCATATGCCCATTAACAGTAGAATAGATACATAAGTTGTGGCATATTCATGAAAGGGAATATTATAAGGCAATCAGAAGGAACAAAATAAGCTTCATGCAACAACATGGATGAAACTCACAAACGTAATATTGAATGAAAGAAGCCAGACATAAGAGTACATCTATGTGTGTGTGTGTATATATAAAAATTAATAACTCATAAAACTATAGTGTTTAGAGATGCATGCTAAAAAGCACAAGAATAAATAAAAGCACAGAGTGATTACAAAAAGTCAGAGTAGTTGTTACCTTTAGGAGGAAGGAAAGGGGCTGTGATTATGGAACGGGCACAAATTGGGCATCAAGGATGCTGATAATATTCTATTTTTTGACTGGGTGATAGTTAACATGGATGTTTCATTGACTAAGCTGTACACTTAGGATTTATGCACTTTTCTTTATGTGTGATGTGTTTCACACACACACAAAAAAGCTTTAAAAAGACAAAACTAGGAAAAAGCCAAAGACAAATCTTTGTCTCAGACTGTGACCCTAAGTTCTATGTATCCTTTCAGTATCTTGCTTCCAGCAATGGATCCTAGACTTTAGATAAGCAATGGCAGAGATTGTGACTTATTCTTCTCTGTATCCATCTGCCACAACTCTCCATCTTTAAAGCCAGCCTGACCCACACTTATACCTAAACAGCTGTCAGCCAGTTGACTGGACTCAGAGATACTATCCCTGTTGCTATCTAGGCTCCTTCTCATTGCTCCCATTCTTTTTTTTTTTTTTTTAAAGATTTTATTTATTTATTTGACAGAGAGATAGAGAAAGAACACAAGTAGGCAGAGCGGCAGGCAGAGGGAGAGGGAGAAGCAGACTCTTTGCCAAGAAGGGAGCCCGATGTGGGGCTTGATCCCAGCACCCCGGGATCATGACCTGAGCCGAAGGCAACCGCTTAACCGACTGAGCCACCCAGGCACCCCTCATTCCTCCCATTCTTAAACTATTCTTGTTCCATTTCAATTCTTTCTCCTGAGTCCCTATTTTGTCTTTTATTTCCAGTCTTGTTCATGTCCTCTGGGACAATGACAGAGTGACCCGACTGGATTTCCTTGGCTTGAACTTCAGCAAGCTCTGCTTCTCCAAATACTTGAATATCTACCTGCTTCACTATGCAGCTTCCTCTGCTCCTGGCTGACTCAGGTAGGGTATCCACCCCTACCATGCCCCCAGAGCTTACAGGGCCAAAGTGCCTTGTGCAAAATCATCGGGGCCAAATAAGTTTCAGAATTCAGAATTTGGGACATTTATCAAGGTAATCCTATGTGTTTGCCTATATTACATCATACCTCTAACAGGTGTGGCATAGCTCCCCATGATCAAATACATTCATATTCCTGTCATAAAGTACATTCATACTAAGTGTGACAAATAAAGATTATCAATATCTTAATGTATGTTAAAATGAATTTTAGCATTAAACGTGGGAGAAAGTTTTTAGTTTTCAGAGTTTTGTCATTTTGGAAGTACAAATAAGAATTGATGCTCTGTAGTAGGAACCCAATGCTTATTTGGTAGATGGATGGAAGCATGGATGGATGGAAGCAATACATTACATATATTTTTTCTCTCAAATAAGTGACAAAAGTGCATTTAACAATAGTCTTCATAGCTTTAACCAAGAGTACCCAATTTGGGGCATTTTAGTTCCCACTGGTGGCAAAAAGAACACTATTAGAAAAATCTACCACAAAAACCTGCTACCACATCATGAATGGCCTGCCTTGAGACAGGTGGCCACCCCTGCACCAGTCAGTGGACACTCCCGTGCATAAAACAGCAAGCCTTTTTCCCGACTCTGCCTTCTCTGGGAGCCTTCCCTTACTAGTGTTGTCCGACTCTGGGGCTATGGGCAGAGTAAACCTAACTAGAAAGGAAAAATGGGCATGGCAAGTACCCAGAGCTATTCTGTTGGGTCCGATACAAAAGAAAAGGATAGGCTATGTGTATCTTGAGGTGATCCTCCTTAAATTGTATGGCTCCCAACCAGGCTTTGAAAGTTATTGAGTGGCAGTGAGTTTGAAGTAACCTTCCTGAGCAAGTACTCAGAGTACAGTTAATTTATATTGCTACTTAAAGGTAGAGTTTGCTGTTTTTACTTCCAGTCATCTGGGGGCAGGGGTACTATATCCTGTTGTGCCGGGATGCTCCAGAAACAAAGCAGGGAGTTCTAGAAAAGGCTTGCAAGGAATTAGAGTATGAGTCAAAGTCCAACCTTCAGGCTCCCCTATTCAGGAGATGCCAAGGAATCGTGGGATAATCCAGCAGTAGAAAACCACACAGCTACTTCCAGGACCAATGCCTAGAGGGAAAACCTAATGGAGAAGGGGGATTGATGAGAGGTTAGAAGGCTTAGCCCCTGAGCTCCAAGGCACTGGGCTGTTTGCTCCTAGAAAGTGGAGACTAAGAGTAACTAGCTCACTATCGCCCATAGCAATGCCCCAAGCTTTTCAACCTTAAAACAAGGGGACAGGACTTACATGATCTCTAAGATCTCTCCCTGCTATAGTTTTCAGCACCCATGAATCTATGATTTTCTTCTAAAAAATGTTTATTGTTTCTTGTGAGAGTAATACATGCTCCTTATCGAAAATTTTGAAAATTAGGTAAATACATGAAAGTTTACATTCACCTATCATCACACCTCTCGCACATGTGAATGTATTCCTTTTTGCTTGCTTGCTTTTAATTTTCCATCTATTTGTAAAATTGTGATCATAGAACTTTGTACTTTGAGTAATACACTTAACTATATCGTGAGCATCTCTATGTCATTACAAAAGCTACAATTCTAGTCTAATTTGCATGTCCACTGGACATTGTGGGGCACACTAAAAAGTATAAAATATGTGCCTTACCCTTATGGAACTTACAATCTGGTTGAGAAGATGAGACTATATACATGAAACCAATAATGAAAAACAAAGAAAGAAATATAATTAAATGTCATTTCTTGAGACAGACTGGAAGGACAGTACGAATCCAAAGGAGGGAGAGATTGATATGGACAACACTAGTAAGGGAAGGCTCCCAGAGAAGGCAGGACTTAAGCTGGCCTTTAAAGGATAAGAAAAAGAGAATGAAGAAAGCAGAAGCATCATGGAAACAGAAGCAATTGGGGGAGGCTGAACTGAGCACTAAAAATCCTTTTATGCTTTGTTGTTGATGATACAGAGCTACCCATGGCCAGGATTTCCGGACTCCAGGGGTTCATCTTACACATAAACAAATAAACCCAGGTCTCTAACTTAAAGGGGATTTGGAGGATAAATGCATGAAAAAATGAAGCACTCATATTAATGTGGCAGTAGCTTAGGCTCAGACCTTTTTCAGTTTAGTAATACACTTATTTCTTTTCTGCATCTTGCACAGTGATGGCTCAAACGTCATGATGCTAGTCCCCAGTTGGACAACTTCCTATAGATAGCTGATTACATGACTCCAGAGCCCTGGTAACAGTCAATTCACTACTGTGGGTTGGTAATCACAAGAAGAGAGAAATGAGAATATGCCTATGGCATAAGCCTCCTTCTCCATCCACTGAAGATGTAGCTGAAAAACTCATTGAGAAAGTTAATTAAGCCACATCTGTGGTCTGAAGAGCTCCCCAGTTGGACTAGAAGTTTCTTAGGGGCAGGAAACCTGTGCTTTGAAAAACAATAGAAAGTTACCCTTACAGAAATACCACAGTTCGAAATTCATTTGTGATGCATCAGAAAGTGCCCTTGCCTATGGTCAGGAGACTTACCACTAACTAGTTGTATGACTTTGACCAAATAATTCCATTACCTTTTTAAGTTCACCTCAGTTTTCTTCCTCATCTGTAAAATGGGAATGATTCCAAAGTTCCTTTTTGGCCCATAAACTCAATGAGTCTATGAGTTCTTTGGACCATCACAGCCTTTCAGATTTCAGGAATCCCCTATGACAATGCAAATAACTCTGAGAAAAGACTACTTCTTACCCTTGTGTTGCCAGTCACCACCATACTTGGGGATCGAAGTCCTTTGGGGAATGGGACCAGGAGAGCAAGCAGGCTGAGCCTGCAGGGGGAGGCACAGAAAGAAGTGGGTATGCCCCCAAGATGTCACCAGTTAAGCAGAAGGAGGATCTTGGTACCTCTTCTTTTAGCTGCCTCTCTCCTGAGTGCCCAGAAGCAGGCTGTGCCTGACTGGGTGCCTACGTAGGTGCCTGCTCACCACAGGGTGCCCTGGCTGCCAGCATGCCGTTCCAAGCCAATGGGAGAACCCTAAGGGGAAATATCCTGGGGCCAATCATAGATGGCAGTATCTCTTTAATGGCCAGAGAGACTGAATCTTTGGCTCCTTTTCATTGGTTCAGGCCAACTGAAGGCTCTCTGGACTCTGAGCCAATGCTGAGCCATCAGCCAACAGGAGTAGGCTCGGCTCTTGGATCCTGTTTTCCTCTGAGGCTGATGGGTAGCCCTGCCTTAAGGGCTGCCCTGTCTCCCCACTGTCATCCCTCACTGAAAACTTTTGCCATGAAGCACAGAAGGCATGAACAGTGGGACCTAATCAAGGCAGCCTGATTAAAGGTAGGCATGCTGGGGGCCAAGAGCCATGCCCAGGCCCAGCCCCTGCAGGTGAGTACAGGTGAGCCAACACAGGGAGACAACAAGCAGGTTGAACTGGTATGAGTGGGCACTGCAGGATTGAAGCTAAGGGCAGATACTGATAAGTAAAACTCTTATTACTTCCTTCCCATAAGCCATTAGTATCCAAGTGGCTTGTCCACAACCCTATGGCGCCCTCTCTATTCTTGCCCTATAGCCCAAACCACAGCCAGGGAAGTGTTCCTCCCAAGAGAGTGAGAGAAATTTGTTGGTGAAGGTGTTCTGGTTCCCAATTGGAACCTGTATTTCCTGCTTTAGGATGCCCACAATGCCCACAGATAGACTTGGTGACTCTGGACTCCAAGGACACATGGATCCTATCATTTATGCTTCTTATATCTCAGACTGCAGTCTTACCAGTTCCTCATATGCTTTAAGAAAGGCTAAGATTGTGGGTTAAGCCCTTACTAGTCTGGGTAGCTATCATTTTTCTCCTTGGGCACTGCCACTATTATTAGTGTCACCCAAGGGCAAAGCCCCAAACCTGGGTAGCCACTTAAGCATTTTGTACACAGGAGACAGAGTGGGACAGTATAGAAAGTTTAGTGCAAAGCCTTCCCCATTTCTGAAGATGTTCAGTCATTTATCAAACACTTGCTGAGTGCCTTTTATGTGACAAGCCCTCTGCTAGGTGCTAAGGGGACAAAGAAAAGTAAGAGACATGGGCTTTTGGTGAATACCACCAGGGTGGGACCAAGGAAGAGTGTGTCTTAAGCTGTGGTTACAGACTACGATTTATGTCCTTTAGTAACTGACCTGATGTTATAGTTGGCTTTGGAATGCTCCAGAAATGGCCCTTAGTAAAACCAATCAGAAATGTCTGTCTTCAATGCCCTTAAGGGGCTCCCCTATTAAAACATTTTTTTCAGGAAAGAATTTGCTACAAAGATTACTGCAAGGCCTTGGGCAAGTCAATTCTCAATTCCATCCTCAAAATAAGAAGTTTGGGGTAGGGGCTCTGAAGCCCTTTGCAAATCTGAAAGACCATGTAGGAGTCTATAATAGCAGTCATTTACTCCTCAGTATAAATTTAAGTATCTGTGTTCCTTCTCCCTGGGCTTAGCTACATTTTATGCTAAAATTTTTGAGCTTATTATTTTCCTCCAATTATGGAATGAAAAGCTGTGTCAATTGGTAAAGAAATTTCAGGGATCTGCCTACAAAAGGGAGAAGTATTTGGGGAAGGGAAATGAGGATGAAAGGGGATATAATAAACATCCCCAATATCTTAATATCCTCTTTCATCAGGCTGTGGGACTCTGTATTCTGTTGAGGCTAATCCCAAACCATAGTTGCTGATAAAAGGAATCATTAAAAAAAAAAATAAAGCCCTCTTAGGGGCTTACAATATTTTAATACCAAGGGGCTTTTATAACAGTGAGCTTAGAGGGCTTGGTGGAAAGCTCTGAGTACATGTTCCACAGGCCCAAGATGCAGGGACCACCACAGCATCTTTGCCCACTACTCTTCCCTCCTGCCTATTTCAGGTTCCTTTGGAGCCTAGATCTCACTCCCTCTGGCCATGAATATTCTGACTGACACAAGGTCAGGAAAAAGGACAGTGATTCAGAAATGCACATCATTCCTTAAGTACATTTAATTGTAAAAGACATCTAATTAATCTAGTCCCCTGTCTGAACATGGCAGCTAGAAGAGGCAAAGCAAAGCTTTTGCATTTTACTCCAAACCAAAATAAGATGCCAAAGGGGGTGGGATCAATGAATCCAAATCAATGGTCTATATTTATGTTTCTTATATGGTAGTGCTGATTTGCAGCTCTCCAGGTGCCAAATGGCATCTGGGAAACATTACTCCATCCCCCAACTGACGTAATAATTAGATTGCATAAATGGCTCCTCTGCGCTCACTGCCAGCCCAAGAGACAAATGTTATTGGTGAGCCAATCAATCTTTTCCCCTGTTAAAGTTTGAACCTGCATCAGCAATTATGTTGTGGAGGTCAAAAGCCACCCAAATGAGTGAAAACTGGCAAAGATGAATTTTGGGAGTGGATTATACTACATTATTTCCCAGCAGTGTATATATGGTTGGGACCCAGGCAAGTACATGAACATATCCACAAGTGGACATACCACCAGGAGCCAAAAGAGGGAAAGATGGCTAGTGACATCTTCTGCAAGATTTTGCTTTTCTCTATTCCTGTAGCCTGCTTCACATTTAGATAAACTGAGGGACTGAGAAAGTATGTCAGGGGAAAGCACTAGTTGTTTCGTGTTAGTCTTTGTAGTAGGCTGAATATTGACTGTCCCTCCACCAAGTAGATCCATATTCTAGTCCCCAGGACTTGTGAATATTACCTTAGATGGGATTTTGCAGATGTGATTAAGTTAAGGATCTTGAGATAGATTATTTTGGGTGATCTGGCTAGATATCTTGAATATCTTGAATGCAATCACAAGTGTTCTTATAAGAGTCAGAGGGAGTTTATAGACAGATGAAGAGAAGGCAATATGACTAGGGATGCAGAGATTGGAGAGATGTGGCACAGCCACAAGCCAAGGAATGCCAGCAGCCACCATGAACTGGAAGAAACAAAGAACATAATCTCCCATAGAGCCTCTGGAGCAAGCATGGCCCTGTCAACAATTTGATCTTGGCCCAGTGAAACTGATATCAGACTTCTGGCCTCTAGATGGTGAGGTAACAAATTTAGGCTGTGTCGAGCCTGACGGTTTGTGGTAATTTGTTACAGCAGCCATAGGAAATGAAAATAGTCCTTCACTACTAAGCTTAGGTCACAGGTCAAGTGATAAATAATTTCCCTGTTTTGGTATGAAGAGCATCAAAATCCTCCTATACTTAAAATATGCCTTCCATCTATCACAGTGCAATGCCAAGTACTACAATCTAAAATTCACATGTACATGTCAACGTTTCTACTTTTAGGTAATTGTTTCTTGCTGATACACTGCAAACAGTACATATAAGCCTTTGTTTTCCATTAGTACTTTTGCATGAATTTATATATCCAATTACTTCCAGCAACCAGGCAGGCCTTGGGGGGACAGGGAGGGACATTGAACAGGTAGGGAAATACAGTAAATATGTCTAAATTGAAACCGCAATTGGGCTCAAATCAAATCTCTTTTAGTAATAACACTAAGTAGGGCCTTTAGGAAAACAAGTCATGGCAGAACTAACTTAATTTACTCTTCTGATAAGGTTACAAGGCTTGTGGATCAGGAGAATGTTGTAGACAGGATGCATCTGGATTTTAACAAGGCTTTTGACTTAGACTCTTATAAGCCCTTTGTAGATCAAGTGAAGAAATACAGGCAGTAGGTGAGACTCCGGGGCTAGCAGGAGAGTGCTGATATGTAGATCAGGGTCTTTAGTGACAGGTCACAGGTCTCTATATCAGCCCTAGTCAAGTCACTCGTATCCACAACTCACATGAAGATCAAGCCAGCATTCTCTATGAGAGTGAGGATGCTGTGGAGCTAGAGGATCCAGCTGACAGATCAGATGTGAGGTTTCGGGACACAAAACAGCAATCAGTAGCCTGGAACATTGACCGACCCCTCTGAAATGAAATGTTCAGCACTAATAATCCAAAATTCACATGTACAAAGACAGGTTTATATACAGAAGAGCCATCAGAGTGTAGAAAGCAGAGGGGGTCAGCAGGCACATAGCTTGATAAGTCAGAAGAATAGTAAAACTGGCAAAACAAAACTAAAACAAAATAAAACATAACAAAAACAAAAGAAGCTAAATGTAGCCAAAGTGTGCTTCTCCAGAAACAATAGAGAACCATGTTCTCACTTGTGTATTTCTCATTGTCTAGGCCATAATGGGGTTCAGTTCTGGGCAAGATTCTTTTTATCTCCCAGATGTATGTTTTCTTAAAAAAAAAAAAACAAAAAACTTACCAAAGTATGTAAAGTAAAAAGTGGCATTCTGACTCTCTCCCAACATCTAACCCCAAAGGTAATTATTGTTAACAGAATAGTATGTTTCCACACATGTTTTTCTATGAAATTATTTATTATATACAATTTACTAAACACAAACAAAAGCATGTTATACATATTGTTCCTGGCTTTGCTTTTTATTGAGCAATATGTCATGGGCATTTTCCCATGTCAGATCATAAGAGCTAATAATTATTGAACATTCTCCATGTGCCAAGTACATTCTAAAAAGCATTTCGTGTTTTAATTCACTTAAAACTCACAATAACCTCCTGAGATGGGTACTATTATTACTATCCCCATTGTAGAGAAAAGAGAACAGGTTCAGAAAACTTTCTCAAGGTCACATGGTGATTAAATTGCATAGGTTGGATTTGAGTTCTGGGCCCTCCAGGTCCAGAGCCTGGGCTCTTAACATCTACACCACACTGCCTTCAGTACTTTGAGGGCTACTTCATTAAAAAAAAATACAGCCTAAGAGTTTATTGTATCTTCATCAGAATTTATTCAATCTTATATTAGTGGACATGAGATTGTTACCTTACAGAAGGACTTCTCAGAGCTTTAAATATGCTAATGTGTATAATGACTCTCCCAAAAGGGGGACACAGTAGGCATTGTGTCCCAAACTTCCTTAACCATGACATCCACTTGTTCTCACAGAGCATTTCGGGGACTGGAGCATTGGGGTTCAACTTTTGGTGTGCATCTGCATTACCGGGGCTCCTTTTCCAATGCAGATTCCTAGGCCTCAACTAAAGTGCTTGTGATGGAGGTAGTTTATAGACCACACATTGAGAAATGCTGCTGTGTGCTATGAGGTTAATCTTCAATGTGGAAAATAAATATGAGTGGCTACACAACCACAGTTTTAGATAGACAAAGGGCATGAGTATTGGTGGGGGAAAGCACCCTTTCTCTTTCTCTCCCCAGGCTATGTAATCATCTGCACTTTATCTGCTCCAATGCCAGAAACCCACAGCTCAATGAAGCATTAATCTAAGATTCTCAGTGATATAAGTTCCCAGGGGACTAAGCCACCAGTAGCCATCACACCACTCTACCTCCCTCAATAAAAGAATTGGTGGAAGGAAGGAAGGAAGGAAGAAGAAAGAAAGAAGAAAGAAAGAAAGAAAAAGAAAAAGAAAGAAAGAAAGGAAAGAAAGAAAGAAAGAAAGAAAGAAAGAAAGAAAGAAAGAAAGAA